>NC_142063.1:6770202-6928773 GCF_059756535.1 Pantherophis guttatus
CCCCAGGATCATCATAAATGGAGGATGATTTGCCCTTTTTGATGTACCATAAATTGTACAGGGAGTCCTTTCATCATTCCCTTTATAGACAGGCCAACAGCAGAAAGAGGAAGTCATATCACCTCTGTAGGAGGGATAATGCATATGGCAGATACCCAAGAAATTCTTAGCCAAACACTCTTGATTTCAGATGCAGCTCACTGTGAACCCTGCCCAGAAGACCAATTTCCCAACAAGGAAAAGGACCACTGCATTGCCAAGAAGATCCACTTCCTTGCCTATCAAGACACCCTGGGATACATTTTAGTTTTTCTTCCTTTTTTCCTTTCTGTGATCACTTCTGCAGTCCTGGTGATTTTCTATAAACATCATGACACACCGATTGTCAAGGCCAACAACCGAGATCTCACCTACATCATCCTGGTTTCCCTCCTGCTCTGCTTCCTTTGCTCCTTCCTCTTCATTGGTCAACCAGGGAAGATCACCTGCCTCTTACAACAACCTGCCTTTGCCATTCTCTTTTCCCTGGCAGTTTCCTCCGTTTTGGCAAAAACTGTCATGGTGGTTCTGGCCTTCATGGCCACCAAGCCAGGGAACAAGACAAGGAAACTCTTAGGAAAACCACTGACCAACTCCATTGTCATAGCCTGTCCCATGGTCCAAGCACTTCTTTGTGCCACTTGGCTGATAACCTCTCCTCCGTTTCCCAGCTGTGACTTTCACTCCTTGTTTGGAGAGATCATCTTGGAATGTAAACAAGGCTCAACTGTAATGTTTTATATTGTCCTCTCTTACCTAGGACTTTTGGCCTTTGTCAGTTTCTCAGTGGCCTTTCTGGCTAGGAAATTGCCTGATAGTTTCAACGAAGCCAAGTTCATTACTTTCAGCATGCTGGTCTTTTGCAGTGTTTGGATCTCCTTCCTCCCTACCTACCTGAGCACCAAAGGAAAGTCCATGGTGGCTGTGGAGATCTTCTCCATTTTGGCCTCTGGGGCTGGTCTCTTGGCTTGTATCTTTTTCCCCAAATGCTACATTATTCTGCTGAGGCCGGATCTGAATTGTAGAGAAAATATAGTAAGAAACAAGAATTTCTAATTAATTCAGGGATTGGCCTCATTTTTATTTGTCTTTGTGGCATGTTTAGAATGTGATCAGATTTCTAATAAATGATAATGTGAAGGAGGAATTTGTCCATAAAAGCATTCCTTATGAAGTTCTGCAACTGCTTACAATATTCCAGTGGTAAGTTTCTTGTTTTTCATGTTTTAAAAGTGTCATTAGCGAGGTCCAGTGCCCTGTATGGAAGGAAAATGTGCTGTCAAAGATGTGTTTATTATTTTGGATATTTCTAAGTTTATTTGGCAAAGGAAAAAATCCAAAATTAGATACAAACCACTGCATGATGCTAAGGAAAAAGGGGGTTTGGGTTTACCAGACCTGAAATTGTATTTTGAGTCATGTTGTCTGGCCTGGTTAAAAGAGTGGGTGGACCTCGAGAATAAGAGGCTACTAGCATTGGAGGGCCACGAATTAAGGTTTCGATGGCATGGTTATTTATGGTATGATAAAGTTAAACTTAATGTTGATTTTAATAATCATTCTGCTATAAGTGATTTCCAAGACTTTGGAATAAATATAAAACAAGGTTCTATACGAAGTTGCCTCTTTGGGTGTCCTCGCCCCCTCAAGAAGCTTTTTTAAGAAAAGAAATGGTGGCAAAGTCAGACTGGTGGATGTATGGTAAAATATTATCTTCAAACTCTGGTGAACCTACATTAAAGTTGAGGGAAGAACTTAAATGAGAAGGTTATGTTTGCCATTGGTTTACATATCACGAACTGAAAGAATGGTTTAAATCAAATAAAAAGAGTTGTGGGTTTCATTTTGCTAAGAATGAATTGGAAATCTTACTGTCTGGTAGTGATATTATTACTAAGATTTATAAAATGTTATTGAAACTGAATTTGGAAAGTGAATATGTAAACATTGTATGATTCACTGGCTAAGGAATTTTGGATACAATATGATGCTTGAACAATGGGAAAATATGTGGATGAAAGCTTTAAAATTTACGCTAAACTATAACTTAAAAGAAAAATTTTATAAGATGATGTATCACTGGCATTTAACACCGGATATGTTATCTAGAATGTATAAAGATATTGAAAATGAATGTTGGAAGTGTAAAAGAAAGAAGGAACTTTTTCTCATTTATGGTGGACATGTGATAAAGCAAAGAAATTTTGGAGTAAGAGTCATATTATAATACAGAATATTATTAAAACAAAAATGAAAATGAAACCAGAAACTTTTCCTTTGGGTTTAATGGAAAAAGACTTGGAGAAAATTTTTGATCTTATATATGTTGACAGCAGCAAGAGTATTATATGCACAAAAGTGAAAGGACCCTAAGATTCCCACTATGGATGAATGGCTACAGAAGCTGATGGAGTTGGCAGAAGTGGCAAAATTGATCATTTTGGTGAAAGGAAAGAATATAAGTACCTTTATTTCCACAAAGAGAAATTCTGAACTTTGTGATTGAGGTGGAAAAATTTGAAACTTTCATTTTGGGTTTTACTGATTAGATTGATACGTTTTTATAGAAATGGCTAGCTTATATTATTATGGAAAAACAAAAAGTTGTGGTTTGATGTTAATGCTTTTTTTTACTTCAACAGAGGGAGTCGGAAGTCATTTTTTCTTCTTTTCTTTTCCCCAATTTCTCCTCACTTTTCTCTCCCTGTTTCCCCCTCACACACACTGTGTCTTCCTATTTACTTTTGCATTTTGTATTTTATCTTATAACCTAATAAAAAACATTAAACTGCAAAAACATGTGTTTTTTATTTCAAAGAGGATGCCATGGAGGACTTTTAATGTGATAACCCAAACCTTCAGTTGGACAGGGATGCAAAGCAGAAACCAATTAAGCTTGTAAAACAGGGGTATTACATGGGCCATTCTAGGGGTAGATAACATTGTCCACACTGCTTCATTCAGCACCAGCTGCAGCTTCCAAATGCTCTTCAAAGGTAGCCCTATGTAGAGCCCATTGTGTGAATTCCAATGCAAGAAGACCAGGGCAGGAGTGACTGAGCCCAGGGAATCACGATCCAGGAAAAGGTCCAACTGGCACACTATAAGAAGTTATGCAACTAGAAAGAGTTGTGAGTCCAGGAAGGGGGGAAGGCCTCATCCCAAAGAAGCAGTTGGGACTCCCCTCCCCACTCTGCCCCACCCAAACCCAGCTCCAGAGCTGACCCACACGCCCTGCACCAGTGGTGGGTTGCCGCCGGTTCGGACCAGTTTGCAAGAACAGGTAGTAAAACTGGCGGAAGGCCCCACCCACTGCCCCGGATGTCATCATCAGAAACTTCTGTGTATGCGCAGAAGCAAGGCACGTTCGCTGGCTTATCTCTCTCTCATGCGTGATCCTGTTGCAAACCAGTAGTAAAGATAAGTAGAACCCACCCCTGCCCTGCATTCATGTATTTCGGGGCCCCGCAGCCAGGCCTCTCCCGCTTTGCTTCCTGCCTCACCTTGCAGCACTGGCACCACCAGCAGCAGCAGCCAGGATCAGGAGGCAAGCATGCCCGGGCATCCCCTCAGGGAAGTGCGGCTTGGCAGTAGAATCCCAGTGCCCTGGGAACTCAAGTGTCAGGTACCTGCTGCCCAGGGCCCCAGGTAGCCCATGCTGCCCTCCAGGGCCTGCCCACGTGGCCTGAGATTGTTGGTGAGGCTCCTCCAGAGGATCAGAGCCTGGCACCCACCCCTAACACAAGGGACATTGAACTGGCCACACCCACACTGGCCATGCCCACCCAGGCAGCTGCAACCACCCAGTCACCACCACCCTGGCCCCCCAAGGGCAACAACAATCCTGATCTGACCCTCAATGAAATGGAGTTTGACACCCCTGCTCTAGCTCATGTTCAGTCAGCTTCATCCCTCAAGTTCCTTCAGCAGAGCTCTGGATGTCTCTTGATCCTTCTGAGCTCCCTCAGTTGAATGATGGGGCATGTTGGGAACAATGGACCAAGAGAGGTTGCATGTGATTGATCCTTTCCAAGGCCTCAGTAGCTTTCCTATTCCAGGTAGTGGCCAAGGCCTCAGAAGGATCACGCAGCAGAGCCTGGGGTATAATCTTCAGTTCCCTTTGGAACCCCATCAGTCACAAAGAGTAGACGGGTCAAATAGATCCGGCGTCCCTGAAGAGAGGGACAGCGTAAAAGAAACTCAAAATCATAAGGCCATAATCTGGCCAGGACAAAGGGAATAAGGACAGCTCCTCCTCAGACCACACTGGAAGGGGTCAGTTTTGAGATGAGTCAAAAATGATGGTGACCATGTTGAAAGGGAAAATCCTTTGAAAAAAAAGCCAAACCCAATGAAATTTGGGAGTTTCTGCCCTCAAAAGTCCCCCCAAAGAGTGAAGCAAATTCGACAGCCAAGCAGAAGCTTTCCTGTCATGTTCTCCAATGTTTTTTCTTACTACAGAGTCATCATCATTTACTACCAGCAGCTCCTTGCATTGATGTTTGCTGTCTCCCAGGTCAATAAGGATTTTCTTCTGCTCTCCAACATCACCTTTGGCTTCCACATCTACCGCCATTTCCAGAGGGAGGAGATTATTTCCTTAAACAGCCTCTCCATGCTCTCCTCACGAGGCCAAGTGGTTCCAGGGTACAAATGTCACCTGCAGGACACTCTGGTGTCCATCATGGGTGGTCTCAGTGCCAAGTTCTCAAGGCTGATGGCCTCCATCTTCAGCACCTTTAAGGTCCCACAGGTAAAAGAACTCTCTTGGATACAGTATGGAGTAGACAGTGATCAAAACACACAGAGAAGACAAAGATGAAATTAAAAGATGGGGTTTTTTTGGTGGGGAATCATGAACACGTGACTCTTAGTTTATTCTTTATTAAAGGGTAGCCATCATTTTAGTGCCATTTATTCTCTGTATCAGGTTATTGGTTTCCTCTCTTGTCTTCTGAGAACCAATAAAAATGGCTAAGAAGGGAAGAAGATGAAGAATGCAAGTCAAAGTGAGTCAGCCTGATTGGAGGGGCATCAACCACACAATGGTCACTACTAGAGTCAGCATGAAACTTTTACTATGTCTTTGAAAACAGAATCTCTTTTTCTCCAGCTCGGTGTTGGCTTTGAGTTCTTTCAGGGAGAGAGAAAAGCTTATCCTTCCTTCTTCCAGATTAATCCCAAAGAATCTCCTCAGTATGTGGGTCTAGTCAAACTACTCCTGTATTTCCAGTGGAACTGGGTTGGGCTTTCTTTCATTCCCTCTATCCTATAAGTTGATTGGCCACATTTCCCCCCTCATTATTTCAAGGAGGACATTTCACATTCTATTCTTTTTAATTTAATTATTTTTTAAAATAGTGTTTTAAAGAGTTGTTATCAGAGCTTTTAGGCCTATATGGTTCTTTCCTTAGATGTCTGAGGCTTTATAGAGTTCTCTACCAGTATTCAGTTATTTTTTAATAACATCTCCCTTTCCATAAAATGGCCTCTCGTGTGGGAAATAGAAACAATGGAGGAATGTGTGCTAATTGGCTCATAAAATAGCAAACTCAAATTCTCTGATTTTCAATAAGCTTTATCAAAATTTCTATGGCAAACTAACTGACATACTTTTTTATTAAGAGAATATTTCTCTGTTGAAGATAGTAACAGTAGGAGAGTGGCACCATAATTGATAGTTTGTTAATTGTGAATAGGTATGATTACACCATCTATTTCTTATGCATATATCATTTTCTCCTTCTTTCTCAAATGTATAAATATGAGTGTATCCTTTGGTCTTCAAGCATTCCTCCCACTATTCTCTGGAGAAAATGTATGCTGGGCACACTCTTAACAAACAATACTGCCGTGAGACTTGATTTGGTCCTGCATTTGAAGCCAGAAGGCTTAAGCAGTTGTAATAGCTACATAGACATTACAGAGAGTCCTTACTTAGCAACAATGATGAAATGGTAACGTTGCAACCCATCACATTGATGGGAATCGGACAATTGGCTGCAGTTGTCTAGCCCTGGCCACCTCACCCCAGCCTCCCCATTTCAGCTAGCCTACCATGGCCACCCCTCGCCATCAGTCCCTCTCAGATTGCCCCTGCCTATCAGGCCCCCCCCAGCTGATTCTCCACAGAAAACCCTCCCCAGCCACCATCCCCCACTGCCCAGTGGTGGATTCCTTCCGGTTCAGCCTGGTTCTGCAGAGCCGGTAGCGGTGACGATATGATGTCACCAAACCAGTTCTCTTTGTTCGGGAGCTGGGCCCTCCCCCTCCCCCATTATTCTTACCTGTTATTTGGCCTTGCCCCCAATCTATTTGCTGCCTCCGAGTCCCAGCTGATCGGCTGGAAGGAAAACAACTGTTTAAACTCTTGCCGCGGGGCTTCAAAGGGCTGCCCTACAGCTGATCAGTGTTAAAAGGCTGTGTGGTGGTAGACCAGGATGCTCCAAGAACAAATGAGTAGACCGGTACAGCTCTGCAAGCAGTTACAAGCCTGGTAGACCAGTACCTCTGCTAAATCCTAAAGAATTGTCACATGACCATCAAACCACGCCCACAGAACCGGTAGTAAACAAAATTAAAACCCACCCCTGCACTGCCTCACCCCAAGCGATTTACTGCAGTAAAAATTGTCACGTCAGATTTGCCATGTGGGACAATTAGGTGTACATGTATCAACTGTTCCCCAACCAAAACCATTCCCAGAAGGTCTTTCCTACTGCACCAATTTCCTTCTCCAAGGTGGCCTTGACCAGCCAAGAGGGCATGGATCTAGTTCACTGGTGTTCACATTTATATCCCAAGGACTCAACTTTCTTGGGATCAACACTGTCAAACTGTTCCTAGATAACTGGGTAAGTCCTTTCTGCAGCCATCTCCATAGGATCTACACCATGCTTGGGGACAGGGAACAGATCCAATAAATTTTATCAACCAGATGCACAGAGAGGCCTGAAGGAAAACCTACATGTGGTCCTTACCCAGAAAGTCCATAGGGTGCTATAAGGATTGCAATAAGAATGGAGAAATATTGACATTTTGCAGCTTGTACTGCCATGAGGTAGGTCTTAATAGAAGCTCTAGCTCAGATATGTTGAACACAAGGCCCCTCCCACCCCAGTGCCTGGACAGGAGGTGGCAAGCATGCTGGAGCCAAAACTGTATGGTAGAAGCTGCAGCCCACTGATGCACACTGGGGCTTCGCAGCCCATGCTGCGCAGATGGGTCCGAGGGCTGGGACCACTGAGCCGGCCCTCCAAGCAGCAAGCTGAGGCAGAGGCAGGGGGTGAGGCATGTAATCCAGCCTGCTGAACGCACAGGAAGCCACTAACTCACCTGCCCACCATTTGTTTTTGCTTGTCCATGGCCATCCCAGCTGGGACGGGGCAGGTGGCTGCACGGTGCTGCCTCCATGGGGCTCAGCCCTTGTCATCCAAACTTCATCCTCCAGTTCCACTGGAGATGTGGGATGAGCCTTCCGCCCACTGCCCCACCTGCAATGGCCCCTGTTTATGGGAAGGGTGGGGAGCCCCCATCCCCAAGAGGTAGCCAGGACTTCCCTTCCCATTCTGTCCCATCTGAGTCCAGCTCTAGAGCAGATCAAAATGCCCGGTAGTCATATATCTCGGGGCCCCACAGCCAGGCCACCTCACTTGTCCCCTGCCTCACTTTCAAGCAGTGGCACCAGCAGCAGGAGCCCCCTCCAGCCCTGGAAGTCCAGCCTGGGCAAGGAGAGTGAGCACAGCAACCGCAGCCTGGAGCAGGAGGGAAACAGTCTCTGCCATCCCCTTAGGGAAGTGGGGCTGCGCTGTGGAGTTGTGGCCACCTGGGAGCTCAAGGGTCCTGTTCCTGCTGCCCAGGATCCCAGGCAGCCCATGCTGTCACCCCCCCCACCTCCCCACCCCAGTATGGTCTGAGAGGGTCGGTGAGGCTCCTCCACTGGAACAGGGCCTATTACCCACCCTAGTCCCACCCCATGACACAACGGATGTCAATCAGGCCACAACCATTTTGGCCACACCCACCCAGATAGCCACAACCACCCAGCCATGCCCCCCCCAGCTCCTATGAGGGCAACAACAATCCAGATCCGACCCTCAATGAAATGGAGTTTGACACTCTTGCTCTAGCTCTAGCTCATGTTCAGTCAGCTTCATCCCTCATGTTCCTTCAGCAGAGCTCTGCATGTCTCTTGATCCTTTTCAGCTCTCTCAATTGAATGATGGGGCATGTTGGGAACAATGGGGCAAGAGAGGTTGCATGTGAGTGATCCTATCCAAGGCCTCAGAAGTTTTCCTATTCCAGGTAGTGTCCAAGGCCTCAGAAGGACCATTCAGCAGAACCTCGGGTATAATCCTCACTTCTTTTTGGAACCCCATCAGTCACAAAAAGTGGACTGGTCAAATAGATCCAGCCTCCCTGCAGAGAGGGGCAGCATAAAAGAATCTCAAAGTCATCAGGCCATGATCTGGCCAGGACAAAGGGGAACAGGATAGCTCCCCCTCAGATCCCATTGGAAGTCATCTGTTTTGAGTTGAGGCAAGAATGATGGTGGTCATGGTGAAATGCCTCTAAGGCTTGCCCCAGGGATGGCAAATGGACATCTCTCAAGACCATAAGTCTGGGGAACCCCACAGTCAACTGTGAAATGAGGCCCAGACACAGAGGATGCCTTGCAATATGAAGGCTGCTACAGTGGCAACGATCCCAACTGGTCCTGTGAATGAACCTTCAAGAAAAGAATTTTAGGCCTGGCAATTTGGGGAGCAGCACCCCAAAAGACCAAAAGAGACACCCGGATGTGTCACAAGTAAATGCCTTATTCTCCAATATGTAAATAGTATATATATATATACTCAGGATATTAGGGGTTAACTTATTCTTTATTACTTAATATATTCATATGTAACCACTCCCTCATCTTTGCTCCGCCTTGTGTGTATAAAAGGAGTTGTATGCACCTCCTACTTGCTTCTATCTGCGATTATTCAGTGAATATAGAATGCCTACTGTAAATAAACAGTGTTTTGTTTGAATACTTTATTCTTAAACCAATTATTGAGTCTGATCCTTAAAATTACGCAACAATCTGGTAGCAGAGGATGGTTGAATTGACTCAATAAAACTTTAGATATGCCTAAGGGAGAAAACTCCACAAACAAAAGAGGAAGACCCAACACCAGGGCACATAGTAAAGAAATGGAAGCGGATCAAGAAATGATCGATGAACCCACAACTGCAATATTGAGAGAATCTGAAGACTGCACTACAGACAACGAGGAAATAATGGATGATACTGATGACCAAGAAGAAAACGAGATAGAAAACAACGAACTCAGGTCAGAGATACTGAGACTCTTAAAAAGTCAAAAGAATGACGAAAATCTCATCGCGAACCTCCAAGACATAATAAAAAACAACGGAGCAGCAAGAGAGAAACACATCGCAACAGATGAACCTAAAGAATCAAAAATGGTGAGCGAATTACCTGTAGATAAGAACATAACCAAAAAGAAGACTAACAGTCCCACACAAAATTTTGAATGGCAGCCATCTTGGTTTCAACAGACCAATAAGATGAGCGAAGCAGAGCCAATCAGAAAGCAGAATTCAAAATATCTGGCACGAAAAGCCTTACATGATGCAAAAAACAAAAAGAAGAAAAATTACTCTTCAGAAGAATCAGACACAGACATCGAAGAAACTTCTATAGAAATACTAATAGAATCAGCAATGAAAACGCTTTTTGCAGCATTCGGTCCAAAATTAAGAATCACAAAAGAATCAGCAAAAGCTAGCAATCGAGAAATAAAGAAAAGACAAGCAAGCAAACAAACGTCTCAGAATCTACCCGCTTCTATCCAAACGACGAGAGCACCGACGCCTGAACCCAGAGAGCCCTGCAAATACCACCCCACGCCACAGACGATTCCAGGAACCAGCGATCTCAACAGGAATCATCTCAACGAAAGAAAGCGAGCGCCTGCTGTCACCTGGACTCCCAAGATCGAACCGGAGACCGATTCATCGGAGGAGGAACGCTGCGAGGGAGCTACAGCAGCGAGAACCTCTCCCGACAGCTACAGGAGCGAAATGAGCAACGCGCATGTGCAGACCTACGCAGACAACTTCGGAGGACATGAAGAGCAGAGAGAGCCATTCAGACTCGTTGCAAGCATACCCACACCATTCTGCAACTATCAACACTTGCAAGATCACGGACTACCTCCAGTTGTAAGTAATGGACCTAACAATATTGGGAATTTACCCAATGATTTCCCAAAACTGAGAATAGATGGCATTAATTTGCAGGAATGGTGTCAACAACTTCAGGTTGTTTTTCTAAAAGAAAACTTATTATTCTTCATTACTAACCCCCCCAAAAGACCTTGGACTTTAAAATTGGACTGCCTACACCACAGAGCATTTTACTTATTAATTTCCAGTATATCTCCTGCTATGTACCATAGTATTAAGCAAAATCTGACTGTCTCAGAAATTATTCAATGCATGTTTAAATTGTTTCATAGTGAAAGTGTAGCCACTACAACAAGAATGTCTAAAGATTTCTTCTCAGCTAGGATAAAGCCAGGGGTTACTATAAGTGAACATTTAATATCTTTAAACAAAATCAGAGCAGAACTGCATTTAAGGGGAGAGATAATTTCAGATCAAACAATGAAGAGTGTTATCATTAACTCACTAGACCCATCATGGGATAACTATATATCACATTTAGACACTATTAATTTAGGGTACTTATCCATAGAGAATTTATCCAATAAGCTAATAGCTGAAGATAATTCAAGAAGGAGTCGTTGTAATAACCACATAGAACATAAACAATATAAGAGGGTAGCATTCCAAGAAAGATATCGTGAACCAATTGAATGCCACAACTGTGGATCTAAAGAACATAGTAGGAGAGATTGTCCTAAATTCCTTAGAGAAAGACAAAAAACTGATTATAGAAGTAGATACCATAACAGACAATCATCCATTGATAGACATAGATATAGAAGTCCATCCAACTATAGAGAACATAGAGGGGGCAGGGATAATTCAAAGGATAGAAGATCTGGTTCACTAAATGGATTAAACAAACATAACACAACTAGCATACCGCAGTCAGAGGACAATGATTGGCTCATTGATTCTGGGGCAACTAATCACACTACACATAACAAAAGCATATTATCTTCATTTATAGAAGATAAATTTGTAATTAAAGTAGCTAATCAAGAAAAAGTACAAGTCATTGGTAGAGGAAATGTAAACTTACCCGGTCTAGGGAAAATAGAGGGGGTATTACTAATACCAGAAATACCTCATAACATACTTAGTGCAATAAAACTAAGTAGGGATTCTGACATAAATATAGTATTCTCAAAAGGAAAAGCAACACTAGAGAAAACCAAAACAAGCTTAGGTAGCGTAGTTATCAAAGGAGGTCTACCATATTTAATCACAAAAGAAAGATGGTTACACAACATTGATTCCAACATGGATGATAACAATGACATAGATAATGGAGACAATAGCAATAGTGATAATGAAGAACATGAAACAATTCATAGTCACAAAGGCACATCTATTAATGACACACCCAATGACAAAAAACCTAAAATTGGAAAACCAATTCACGATGAATGTGCACATATTTTACATAGGAAATTAGGACATGCTAGTTTTCCTGTAGTACAAAAGATGATTGAACATGCTGAAGGTGTTAAAATAAAAAATTGTAAAAACTATTTGGAATGCTCAGTATGTAAGTCCACAAAACTCAGAACTAGTCCCAAACCAAGAAAGGCAACAAGATCAACTAATCAAATTTTTGATTTGGTACATATGGATTTAGTTGGTCCATTAACACCATCAATCACATATAGAAAACGTTATTTTCTGACTATTGTAGATGACTATAGTCGTTACGGGTTTGTCTACACTTTAAAACACAAAGATGAAACTTTCCAGAAATTTAAAGAGTTTTACAAACGTGTAGAAACGCAACACAATATCAAAATAAAACAAATCATGACAGATAGGGGATCTGAATTCATGTCAAAAGAATTCTCCCAATGGCTAAAAAACAAAGGGATGCTACATTTCACGTCTAGCCCTTTCTCTGCATTTCAAAATGGAGTAGTAGAGAGAAAGAACTCAACATTACAAACCATGATTAGATGCACATTAGAAGATGCTGGCTTAGGAAAACAATTCTGGTCAGAAGCATTACAATATTCCAATTATACACAAAATAGAACTTGGTCCAGCATTATTAACAAGACACCATATGAACTAATGTACAGTAGAAAACCCAAGATAGCACACATGCACATATTTGGAGTCACAGCGGATGTACACATACCAAAACAATTGAGGCGTAAAGGAGAAAACGTATCCAGAAGACTTAGATTCATGGGATACGAAACAGGCACAAAAGGATACAGATTTATTGATAATAATAACAACTTTATAATTTCTAGAACAGCAGTATTTCATGAACAGGCCAACTGGTCTAAAATACATCTTAATGAAATATTCCCAATCACAAATTCAGACACTGAGCATCAAGATAAAATAAATAGAGAGGAAAGTAATCACAACACACATAGAAACAAAATCAAAACATGGACAAACAGCCAACACAGAATAAGGACAGATTCGTTAACAAAAAAGGAGGCAAGATACTTACATGATAACAATAGTAAACCAGAAAAGACAATCAGATATAACAGAAATCAAGTACCAAACAAATACAAAGATTACGTAATGTACATGGATAGTGAAACATCAACACCTAACACATACGAGGAAGTATTAAAGCTTCCCTCTGAAGAAAGAAGAAAGTGGGAATCAGCCATGGCCAAGGAGATGGACAGTTTACGAGAGTTAAATGTATTCACACCTAAACCTGCACCTAAGGACAAAACCATTATAGGCACCAGGTGGATATACAAAATTAAAAATCTAGAAGAAGGCAACACATTATACAAAGCTAGGTTAGTTGCACAAGGTTATGCTCAAAAATATCCTGAGGATTACACAGACACATACTCTCCCACAGTAAGAACTGAGAGTGTCAAAACAGCTTTAGTTATAGCATCAGCACTTGACCTTGATGTATTCCAATATGACATACAGACTGCATATCTACACGCAAAACTTGATAAAGAGATATATGTAAGAGCACCCCATAGTCAATACACAAACAAAAATGAAACGTGGTTATTAAATAAAAGTTTGTATGGATTGAAGCAATCTGGCAAATGATGGTATGAGTGTTTGGTCAAAGTACTCAGAACTATGAATTTCAATGCTACTACCGCTGACAACTGTTTCTTTGTCAAAAAAGAGGGTGACTCATTAGAATTCGTGTTAATTTATGTGGATGATATTTTGTATATAGGTAAACATAAAGAAAAAAGAGAGACATTTGTAACAAAACTAAATGAACACTTTTCTTTAAAATCATTAGGTAAAGTAAATAAATATCTTGGAGTTCAAATCAGTAAAACCAAAAAAGGATTCAAACTTTCACAAAAAGATAAGATTGTAGAACTCCTAAACAAGTGTAATTTAAATAATGCTAAGCCTTGTGACACTCCTATGCAAACTGACTTAAGGAACATAGATGAATCATCCCCTGAATTTAAGGATAATACACTCTACAGATCAGTTATTGGTTCCCTTTTATATATTTCTAATTGGACTAGACCTGATATTGCTTTGCCCCTCAATTTGTGATCCAGGTACGTCAGCAAACCCCTAATGTATCATTGGGAAGCAGTTAAAAGAATATTAAGGTACTTAAAGCACAGCTTAGACTTCTGCTTATTATTGGAACCTAATAATGTCAAGGAGCCCATCCTCACATGTTATGCCGATGCGGATTGGGCAGCTGATACTTTATGTAGAAAAAGCACATCTGGCTATATATTTTTTCTTAACGATTGTCCAGTTTACTGGTACACTGGAAAACAAGAATTAGTAGCCACCACAACAACTGAGGCAGAATATGTTTGTTTGTCTAAAGCCTCCAATAATCTTGTATGGTTTAATGATTTATTGTCTAATACTTGGAAGAAACCTTCATTACCATTTATCATACACGAAGAAAACAAAGCTGCTATTGAAATATCTAGGTCTGATGCTATTGGTCAAAGATCCAGACATATAGATATAAAATTCAAGCACGTGAGACAATTATCTCAAGATGGATTTATTAAAGCAGTTCATTGCGAAACATCAGAGCAAATAGCTGACATATTGACAAAGCCTTTGCCTTCTAAACAGCACAAATACTTAACTTCCAAATTGCAAGTTTTATATTGTTCTGAATCTGAATGTAATTATTGTTGTATGTCGAACCGGCATTTAGAGGGGGATTTGTCACAAGTAAATGCCTTATTCTCCAATATGTAAATAGTATATATATATACTCAGGATATTAGGGGTTAACTTATTCTTTATTACTTAATATATTCATATGTAACCACTCCCTCATCTTTGCTCCGCCTTGTGTGTATAAAAGGAGTTGTATGCACCTCCTACTTGCTTCTATCTGCGATTATTCAGTGAATATAGAATGCCTACTGTAAATAAACAGTGTTTTGTTTGAATACTTTATTCTTAAACCAATTATTGAGTCTGATCCTTAAAATTACACAACAGGATGACAATTGCTACCCTTAGGCTACAGCATCAGTCTTGCCCAAAAAAAAAAAAATGCAGTTTGTTGCAATATTTTCTGGATCAGACTCAATAATGATAATAAGAATTAAAGGTTTAAATATACTTCCTTTTAATTACAATAGGCATTCTATATTCACTGAATATTTACAGATAGAAGCAAGGAAAAGGGTGAAGGTGGCTCCTTATATATACAATGGGTGGAGCTATAAGTGGGAGTGGTGAATCATGAATACATTAAGGATTGAAGAATAAGTTAACCCCTGATATCCCATTCATATACTATTTACACATTAGAGAATAAGGCATTTACATCTGACAAATCCCCCTCTAAATGCCGATTCGTTATACAACACCAATTACATTCAGATTCGGGACAATACAAGATATGCAGTTTAGAAGTCAAATATTTGTGCTGTTTAGAAGGTAGAGGCTTTGTCAATATGTCAGCTAATTGTTCTGAAGTATCGCAGTGCACTGCTTTAATAAATCCATCCTGAGACAGTTGTCTCACATGTTTAAATTTTATATCTATATGCCTGGACCTTTGTCCAATGGCATCGGATCTAGATATTTCAATGGCTGCTTTATTGTCTTCATGCATAACAAAAGGCAAAGCAGGTTTTTTCCAAACATCTGAAATCAAATCGTTAAACCATACAAGGTTATTTGCAGCTTTGGATAAACAAACATATTCCGCTTCTGTCGTTGAAGTAGCTACTAGTTCTTGTTTACCAGTGTACCAGTAAACTGGGCAGTCATTTAAGAGAAAAATATAGCCAGATGTACTTTTTCTGCATGACGTGTCTCCAGCCCAGTCTGCATCTGCGTAACATACAAGCTTTGGTTCTTTATTATTACTAGGTTCTAATACTAAGCAGAAATCTAGTGTATTTTTCAGATACCTTAAAATTCTTTTAACAGCTTCCCAGTGATACATAGTTGGTTTGCTGACGTGTCTGGATAGTAAATTGAGTGGTAAGGCGATATCAGGCCTAGTCCAATTAGATATATAAAGAAGTGAACCTATGATTGATCTATAAAATGTGTTATCCTTGAACTCAGGAGAAGATTCATCAGTATTTCTAAGAAAATCAGTTTGCATAGGAGTATCACAGGGTTTGGCATTGATTAAATTACATTTATTTAAAAGTTCTATAATCTTATCTTTCTGAGTAAGTTTGAATCCCCTTCTAGTCTTATTAATTTGGACACCAAGATATTTGTTCACTTTACCTAGGGATTTCAATGAGAAATGTTCATTTAACTTATTTACAAAAGTTTCTCTTCTCTCTTTGTGTTTTCCTATATATAAAATGTCATCCACATAAATCAATACAAATTCAATGTAATCATCACTCTTTTTGACAAAGAAACAGTTATCAGCAGTGGTAGCATTGAAATCCATGGTTTTAAGTACTTTTACTAAACAATCATACCATCTTTTACCAGATTGTTTTAATCCGTATAAACTCTTATTCAACAACCAAATTTCATTTTTGTTGGTGTATTGACTGTGAGGTGCTCTTACATATATTTCCTTATCTAGTTTCGCGTGTAGATACGCAGTCTGTATGTCATATTGAAATACATCAAGGTTGAGTGCTGATGCTACCACTAGAGCTGTTTTAACACTCTCTGTTCTTACTGTGGGGGAATACGTGTCAGTATAGTCCTCCGGATATTTCTGTGCATAACCTTGTGCAACTAATCTAGCTTTGTATAGGGTATTGCCTCCTTCTAAGTTCTTAATTTTATATATCCACCTGGTACCAATAATTGTTTTATCTTTAGGTGCAATTGCAGGTGTAAATACATTTAATCCTTGTAAACTTTCCATCTCTTTCTTCATAGCTAGTTCCCATTTTTCTTTTTCTTCATGAGGAAGTTTTAACACTTCTTCATATGTGTTAGGTGTTATTGGTTCACCATCCATATGCATTATGTAATCTCTGTATTTATTAGGCATTTGATTCCTGTTGTTCCTAATGGCTCTTTCAGGTTTACTATTGTTATCGTGCAAATATCTTGCTTCCTTTTTTGTTAGTGTGTCTGTCTTTATTTTGTGTTGGCTATTTGTCCAGGTTTTGGTTTTGTTTTTGTGTTTGTTGATATTTTGTTTTTCTATGGTCCCTTCCTCACGAGATTTTGTTTCTTTGCATTTATTTGGAAATATTTCATTAAGATGTAATTTAGACCAGTTGGCCTGTTCATGGAACACAGCTGTTCTGGAAACTATAAATTTGTTATTATTATCAATGAATCTGTACCCTTTGGTGCCAGTTTCATATCCCATAAATCTGAGTCTTCTGGATACGTTTTCTCCCTTTCTTCTCAACTGTTTAGGTATGTGTACGTCTGCAGTGACTCCAAATATGTGCATGTGTGCTAATTTTGGTTTCCTATTATACATTACTTCATACGGTGTCTTATTCACAATACTGGACCAGGTTCTATTTTGTGTGTAATTTGAATAGTGTAAGGCTTCTGACCAAAATTGTTTGCTTAAGCCAGCATCCTCCAATGTGCACCTAATCATGGTTTGTAATGTGGAATTTTTCCTCTCTGCAATCCCGTTCTGAAACGCAGAAAATGGGCTAGACGTGTAATGTAGCATTCCTCTATCCTTTAACCATTGGGAGAATTCTTTTGACATGAATTCACATCCCCTATCTGTCATAATTTGTTTTATTCTGATATTGTGTTGTGTTTCTATGCGTTTGTAAAATTCCTTAAATTTTTGAAAAGTTTCATCTTTATGTTTTAATGTATAAACAAACCCATAACGACTATAATTGTCTACTATTGTCAGGAAGTAACGTTTTCTATAAGTGATTGATGGAGTTAATGGGCCTACTAGGTCCATGTGTACTAAATCAAAAATTTTGTTAGTTGATCTAGTAGAGTTTCTTGGCCTGGGACTAGTTTTTAGTTTTGTAGATTTACATACTGAGCATTCCAAATAGTTTTCACAATTTTTTATTTTGATACCTTCTGCGTGTTCAGTCATTTTTTGCACTACAGGAAAACTGGCATGTCCTAACTTCCTATGTAAGATGTGAGCACACTCATCATGAATTGGCTTACCTATTTTTGGTTTTTTTTTATCGTGTGCATCTGTATGATCATGAGATATTTTACATTCATCATTGTCACTGTTGCTAATATTTTCATCATCTGCTTCAATACAATCTTCTATATTTGAATCAATGTTAAGAAACCATTCTTCCTTTGTTATCAGATAAGGTAGGCCTCCTTTAATCATTACAGTGCCTACATTTGTTTTATTCTTCTCCAAAGTCGCTTTTCCCTTTGAGAAAAATATATTAATGTCAGAATCTCTACTTACTTTTATGGCACTTAGTATGTTATGAGGTATTTCAGGTATTAACAATACCCCCTCTATTTTTCCTAGACCAGGCAAAGTTACATTCCCTCTGCCTAATACTTGGACCTTTTCTTGGTTAGCTACTTTTATTACAAATTTATCTTCTGTAAATGAAGACAATATATTCTTGTTATTAGTGGTGTGATTAGTTGCTCCAGAATCAATAAGCCAATTATTGTTCTCATTTTGCTGTAACTTTGTGTTGTCTTGTTTATTTAGTCCATTCAGTGAACCAGATTTTCTATCCTTTGAATTTTCTCTGCCCCCTCTATTTTCTCTGTAATTTGGTGGGCTTCTATATCTATGTCTATCTATGGAGGACTGTCTATAATTGTATTTGTTCCTATATTCTGACCTATGTCTTTCCTTTGAAATTTTGGGGCAATCTCTTCTATTGTGTTCCCTGGATCCACAATTGTGACATTTGTATGTTTCATTATATTTTTCTTGGAAAGCTACTTTCCTAAAAGGTTTGTGTTCTGTATGATTGCTAGTACGATTTTTTCTTGAATTGTCTTCTGCTATCAATTTGTTAGATAGACTTTCTATGGATAAATATCCTAGATTGATGGTGTCTAAGTGTGACATAAAACTATCCCATGATGAATCAAGTGAGTTGATAATAACACTTTTCATTGTTTGGTCTGAAATCACCTCCCCCCTCAAGTGCAACTCAGCTCTTATTTTGTTTAAAGATATTAAATGCTCACTTATGGAAACCCCTGGTTTTACTCTAGATGAAAAGAAATCCTTAGACATTCTTGTGGTGGTAGCTACACTGTCGCTGTGAAACAAATTAAACATGCATTGAATAATTTCTGAGACAGTCTGATTTGGTTTGATGCTATGATATATTGCAGGAGACACACTAGATATTATTAAGAAAAAAGCTCTATGGTGTAAACAATCTATTTTTAAAGTCCAAGGTCTTTTTGGGGGACTAGTGATAAAGAATAGTAAGTTTTCCTTCATAAAGACCACCTGGAGCTGTTGATACCATTCTTGCAAATTAATGCCATCAACCCTTAGTTTTGGGAAGTCACTGGGTAAGTTTCCCACATTATTTTGTCCATTACTTACAACCTGAGGTAGTCCGTGGTCTCGCAAGTGTAGAAAATTGCAAAACGGCATGGGGATGCTCGCAACGAGTCTGCGTGGTTCTCTCGCCAGTTCATGTCTTCCCGGACCGTCTGCGTAGTTTCGCGCATGCGCGTTGTCCATTTCTTCTTTGACGTCGTTGTGGAAGGTTCTCTCCATCGCGGCTCGCTCGCTCTGCTCCTCTTCAGATGAGACGTTCTCTGGATCGGTTTTGGGAGTTCTGGCGACGGCGGCTGCTCTTCTTTTTCTTTTGGGGGCGTAGTCACTTGCTTCAGTCTTGGGTGTAGGGCGGAATCGACAAGGCTCTCTAGGTTCGGGCGTCGTCGTTCTCGAAGTCAGGATGGGAGCGGGCAGGTCTTGAGGTATCGGCTTGCTCGCTCTCTTCTTCAGTGGCTTCTTGGTAATTTTTAGTTTTGGCCCAAATGCAGCAAAAAGCGTTTTCATCGCTGACTTAACTTGGGATTTCGTTGAGTCATCTTCACTTTCTGATTCTGACTCTTCCGAGGAGTTTGAATCCTCTTTTTCATTTTCGTTGTCTGATAACGTTTTTCGCGCCAGAAATTTTGAACCGAGCATTTTGATTGGTTCTGCGTCGTTCACCTTGGAGGCTGTTTTTGGTTCTTTAGGCTTCTCATTAGTGATGTTTTTCTCTCTCGCTGCTCCGCTGTTCTTCAGCATTTCTTGGAGGTTCGCGATGAGGCTTTCATCATTCTTCTGGCTTTTTAATAGTTTTAATATCTCTGACCTGAGTTCGTTATTCTCTATTTCGATTTCCTCCTGGTCATCATTTTCATCTATTATTTCTTCGTCTTCAGTGGTGTATTCTTCGGATTCTCTTGAAATTGCGTTTGTGGATTCGTTGATTATTTCTTGTTCTGTTTCCATTTCTTTGCTGTAGGCCCTGGTGTTGGGCCTATCTTTCTTAGACATTTTTTAAGTTTTTATTGAGTCAATTAACCATCCTCTGCTACCAGCTTGTTGCAATATTTTCTGGATCAGACTCAATAATGATAATAAGAATTAAAGGTTTAAATATACTTCCTTTTAATTACAATAGGCATTCTATATTCACTGAATATTTACAGATAGAAGCAAGGAAAAGGGTGAAGGTGGCTCCTTATATATACAATGGGTGGAGCTATAAGTGGGAGTGGTGAATCATGAATACATTAAGGATTGAAGAATAAGTTAACCCCTGATATCCCATTCATATACTATTTACACATTAGAGAATAAGGCATTTACATCTGACACAGTTAATATCCTGAGATTCTTTCTCAAATTACATTTCTGCCTTCTGCCACTGTTCCCAAGTAGGCCTCGTATGATCTGACCAAACTAGGGCATAAGCCAAAATCCATCTTCTGTGCAGGGGTCACTTTCATGTAGGTCAACTAGACAACTTCCCCATGACACCACCTGCTCTGTGAATTACAAGAAGAGACACAAACGTGTTTTCCATTGTGCTGCATGAAGAGAAGCTGTTGTTAAGGGGATGGGATAATGGCTTTTCTCTGCAATTATCAGAAGAACCGTCATTCTTCATGTATCCCCTGTGGATTTCCAGACACAAAGATCTTCCAGGATAAAACCTGCTTTAAAAAATATCTCTGAGTTCACCAGATGGGGGGCAGAATATGTCATCTTAACTTGCCTTGGAAAGATCTAACTCCTGGGTTTGAAGAGACTCACACGCCTTTGTTCTCTCTATGGTCACAGCCCAAACACAGGTAAGAGGAAGCATGGTTGATATAAATTTGTCCTGATGCCATCCAGGAGGCACAGTTGGTGTCTGATCTGCTAAAGAACCAGTGAGATTTCAGGAGAAACCTTCAAATCAGTTTCTGCATAAACCTTGATTTCTATTCTAGGAGGGAAGGTGATAAGACTGACCGGGCAGGAGTTATGCTACTTCTGATGATGCTGATGCTCTTCTGGCTCCTGGCTCCAACTACAGCAAAGAGGCTGCAAGCCATTTGTGTGCTCAGCGATTATATCCAGTTAAAGAACAGCTACTATAGGCCTGGTAATCTCATTATTGGTGGGAATTTGCCCTTGGGATCCATTTCCATGTCACCTGTCAAAGACTTTAATACACTGAATGCTCCTCTGCAGAATACGTAAGTTTCAGCTGTAAGGGAAACATGCAGATAATTATTCTCTTTGCTTTAAATTCTGGGACCTTTTTTCAGAAATACTTCTAGTGTTTTGCACTGTCCTGGTATAGTGCACATTTTGTGCTTTTCTTCATAAAGTAGCAAGCTTTTAAAATAGATTCGAATTCTCAAGTTCTTCATCACGAAGATGATAAACAGCAAAAATGAAGAGGGAAGCTGTGCTGGCCTAGTGAAGAAGTCAAATTATAACATTAATCTCACCAGTAATTTCTAGTAGAAAATTCAAATAAAAGCTCAACACTCTTCAAGGGGATTCAAAAATCCCTCTTAGTATTGAATCAGCATTGCTGATGAATAATGGCCTTCAGTAAATCTACAAGGAGACCCCCACTGTAGCCCTGGGCTCAGCAATCTTTACCCCACCTGAAGAAGCTGCTCCAAGAGAGACCTTAAAGTATTCAATTGAAAGCGGAGCAGTTGGAAACGATTACAGCCACTGCAGCAAAATGAATATGGCAGGGATGATAGAGAGTATAAAACAGTCCATGATATCTATGGAAAGGCTTGTTTCCTTTCTCAGAAAGTCATCCAAATTTAGCCAAGGGAAATCCTTTGAACAAAAAAGCCCAACCCAATGAAATTTGTGAGTTTCTGCCCCCAAAATCCCCCCCAAACAGTGAAGGAAATTCTACAGCCATGCACAAGCTTTCCTGTAATGTTCTCCAATCTTTTTCTCACTACAGACTCATCACCAGTTACTACCAGCAGTTCCTTGCTTTGATGTTTGCTGTCTCTGAGGTCAATAAGGATTTTATTTTGCTTCCCAACATCACCCTTGGCCTTCACATCTCCTGCCATTTCCAGAGGGAGATGGATATTTCCTTAAACAGCCTCTCCATGCTCTCCTCACGAGGCCAAATGGTTCCAGGGTACAAATGTCACCTGCAGGACACTCTGCTGTCCGTCATTGGTGGTCTCAGTGCCAAGTCCTCAAGGCTGATGGCCTCCATCTTCAGCGTCTTTAAGGTCCCACAGGTAAGAGAGCTCCATTGGATACAGTATGGAATAGACAAAGATCAAAATACACACAGAGAAGCCAAAAATGAAAGTACTTTGGGGGTGGGACTTATAAAGAGCTTGTGACTCCTAGATTATTCTTTATTAAAGGGTAACCCTCATTTTAGTGCCATTGATTCTCTGTATCAGGTTGTTGGTTTCCTCTCTTGTCTTCTGACAACCAATAAAAATGGCTAAGAAGGGAAGAAGATGAAGTTTGCCAGTCAAAGTGAGTCAGCCTGACTTGAGGGCCATCAACCACACAATGGTCATAAAACATAAAACTTTTACTTTGTCTTTGAAAACAGAATCTCTTTTTCTCCAGCTCGGTGTTGGCTTTGAGTTCTCTCAGGGAGAGAGAAGAGTTTATCCTTCCTTCTTCCGGATTAATCCCAAGGAATCTCCTCAGTATGTGGGTTTAGTCCAGCTGCTCTTGTATTTCCAGTGGAACTGGGTTGGTCTTCTGGCCCCTGAAGATGACAGGGGAGAACGTTTCATCTCAACTCTGACGCCAATGCTCCAGGAGAAGGAGATCTGCCCGGCCTTCACGCTAATGCTGGAATTGGATAATTTTGAAATCACTCTGAAAAAGTTAATTCTCAATTTCCCTACTTTGTCTAAAACAGAAGTGTTTATTCTGTTTGCAGACTCAGCTTTTACTATCACTGTAATAAGTGCAATATTTTTTTTTGAAAATACCAAAAAGGTATCATTTAGGAAAGTTTGTATCTTGACTTCCCATTGGAAACTAGGTGTGGAAGAATCTGAATACACATTGCAATTTATAAATCTTTTGCATGGGGCCTTTCATTTTAGGGACCACTCCAGGGATGTCTCTGAATTCAGCCACTTCCTCCTGTCTTTAGACCCCTTGGACCCCCAAAGACATGTCTTCCTCCCTCCGTGGTGGGAACAGGTCTTTCGCTGCAAGTTCCATAAATCAGGAAAGATCCCTCCAAAGGGGAAAAAACAATGTACAGGAAAGGAGAATCTGCAGAATGTGCCCAATTACACTATTGAAAAAAGAATGACAGGAGAAAGTTACAATATCTACAATGCTGTTTATGCTCTGGCACACACTTTGCATGCAATGCATGGATCCAGAGTTCGACCGACCATGATGAGGCTTGGAAAGAGGATCTCAGATGTTCAGTCATGGCAGGTAATTTCTATGGCTTTTGACTCAGTCCACAGACACTTCAATTGGAAGCTCCCATATGAATTTCTTCAGTTTAGTTTAGTTTAGTTTAGTTTAGTTTAGTTTAGTTTAGTTTAGTTTAGTTTAGTTTAGTTTAGTTTAGTTTAGTTTAGTTTAGTTTAGTTATTTATTGTCATTGCACCTTGTACAATTTAATTAAATGCCATCTTCAGTGTACATAATATCTACAACAATAAAATAAAAACACACATCCTTCACATTCTATATAATTGACTTGAAAACTTCTAATATTTCATTAATAAATACAGTAGAATTTAATATAGTTACTGTTCTGGTACAAAAGCTGTTTTTCAGCCTGTTTGTCCTTGTTTTTATTGTCCTGTACCATCTGCCAGATTGTAATAGTTCAAAAAAAAAAAAGGTGCCCAGGATGAGATGGATCTTTAAGAAAGTTTAAGAACCCTGTAGAGCTCCTCCAAAGAGGGGAGAGGGCAACCAATGATCCTCTGGGCCATGATATTAACCAGGGGTGGAATCTAAAATTTGTTACTAGTGGTTCTGTGGGCGTGGCTTGGTGGTGGTGGGGGTTAATGTGACTGGGTGGGTGTGGCCAACTTTTTTTTTTTTTTACTTTTAAAAGCATTTTTTCTACAACCTCTTTGGCCGAAGAGGTTGCAGAAAAAAATGCTTTCAAAAGCCTCTGACGATCAGGCAAGTCACCTGAGATCGCCAGAGGCTTTTAAAGACTTTTTTTTTTCTACAGCCTCTTCAGCCGAAGAGGTTGCAGAAAAAAATCTTTTTAGAAGCTTCTGGTGATCAGGCAAGTCAGCTGGGATCGCCAGAGGCTTTCAAAGGCATTTTTTTTCACACAGCTCGCTGTGTGAAAAGAGCTTCTGATTAATAATGGATGGAAACTAACAAAGGAGGTAAGCAACCTAGAACTAAGGAGAAATTTCATAAGGAGCGGTTTACTTCAGAAGTCGTGGGAGCCCCATTGCTGGAGTCACTTAAGAAGAGACAGGATAGCCCCTTGTCTAAAACTGTAGAGGGTCTGTTGCGTGGTCTTCCGGGTGCGATTCAAGGTGTTGGTTACCACCTTTAAAGCGCTCCATGGCATAGGACCCGGGTACCTTCAAGACCGTCTTCTGCCACCAATAGCCTCCCACCGACCAGTCCGTTCCCACAGAGAGGGTCTCCTCAGGGTGCCATCAGCCAAGTTATGTCGGCTGGCGACACCCAGAGGGAGGGCCTTCTCTGTGGGAGCCCCAGCCCTGTGGAATGAACTGCCCCTGGAAATACGTAAGATCTCCGACCTCCGGGTGTTCCGCTGCGCACTGAAGACCCTGTTGTTCCGCCAGGCAGGGCTGTCAATATAATAATTTTAAATTGGGGTATTTTAATTTTTAGGGTTTTAAATCGGCAAAATCTATTTAATTATTTTAATTTTTAATTATTGTTGTGTCTTGTGTTTTTAAATTGGCTGTACACCGCCCTGAGTCCTTCGGGAGAAGGGCGGTATAGAAATAAAATTATTATTATTATTATTATTATTATTATTATTATTATTATTATTATTATTATTATTATTATTATTATTATTATTATTATTATTATTATTATCAGGCGGTTGGACTAATATTGTGCCTTTCAATACTGTTGAAAGGAAATAATAATAATAATAATAATAATAATAATAATAATAATAATAATAATAATAATAATAATAATAATAATAATAATAATAATATATAAGGGTCAGTAGAATTGGTTTGACTTGCTGTTTTGCTTCTGTAAGAATTGCTTTGCTAAGAATTGGAATTGCCTCTGCCATTTGCTTCTACCAGTGATCTAACTCCTGTTATCTTGGGGTTCTGTTTTTTTAAATAACTCGGTGCCTGGTATGTATCTCAAATAAGAAGCGGGGTATGTCATAGTTTGGCAGGGTTTCATGGGGCCAATAGCTGTGTTGCTAAGCCCCCAGCCCCCCTGTTGCTTGCTGCACAGCCAATGCAGGGCTACAAGGAAGGCATGGGCCAGGGGGCCTGAACTGGGTAATAAGCTGATGTCTCTGAAGGTATAAAAGGACGCCATATTTTCCCCAAGGTGTGGCCTTCCTTACATGTATCTTCTCTGTATGTTCATGGAATGGTCTACCCAGCTCTTCTTTGTACAAATAAAGGCTGTTTCTTTTCCAAGCCTCTTCTTGGGTCTCTCTCTTTGGCATTCTGGTGACTCAAGTACATTTGGGGATCTTACACTCTGATTCTGTTCCTATGACAAGAATCAAAGTGGTCCTAATGGGTTCCTGGTCTGAAATTCATCAGAATTTTCTGCATCAAAGGCTAAAATGTTGGACCTCTCTGACTAGTGAAGTGACCAACCAGATCAGATGCTCCCTTCCACATGGCCCAGTAGATCAAACCTGGTTCCTGCATTCTGCTGCCTTTGAGAATGAGCTAGAGAAAATCAGTGGAATTTTCCATGGTTCTGATAGAAATGATCTATTCATTTCAAACATTCATTTATCAGTTAACAAGACCTTGGGCCAAAGAAACTATTTGAAATTACATATAGCCAAGTCTCACAAGAGGAAAAGCCTAAGATTAAAGTTATATTGTGGAACTAAAATTCTTCTGTTTTGGTGAAATACTAGTTGGAAACTGTGCCCAGTGAAAAAGGGAAAACTTAGTTTCAGAGTTCAACATACCAGATTCCTCAGGTATCGCCCACATACTCCTATATCAAAAGGTCTTATTTATTTCAGATCCTTCCCTATTTGAGGAATGTACAGTTCAACAACAGTGCTGGAGAGGAAGTCTCATTCTCAGAAGATGGACTGGGATCTGCTCGTTTTGATCTTCTCAATTGGCTTTTCCTCCCCAATCAATCTTTTGTCCCCATGAAGGTTGGGCAAGTAAATCCTGAGGCTCCCCCAGGCCAGGATTTCACCATTAACTCTGATGGAATCATCTGGGCCACAAAGGTGAGCTGCAGGGAAATGTTGTACATTCAGAGAGAGATTCATTCTCTTCCTGAGATGCAGAACACCTTCCTAACTTATAAAATAATCAATTGAGTCAAAAATTAGGGCAGTTGTTTCATGAAAAATCTGCTCTGAATGTAACACATTTAAGCTCTGATTTATGTCATTCCACAAAGGTTTAGGCTTGGGAATGATTCCTGCTTGAAATGCAGGATGCAATTACAACAGACAACAATGATTTCCATCGACCATTTCCACTCAGTTGTATCCTCATGGTTCTTTCTTTTAGAAATGCTGTAGTCCCATCACAAGACTTCCTCTGCAGGCTGAGATTCCAGATACAATCTCCCACATCCATGGGTATGTCAGGAGTGCCCCTGGCCTGATTACCTCAGGACTGTTCTTGAGTTCTGATAGACAGTGGCAAATTATTTCTTTAGAAGAGAATCTGAACATAGAAGTAGGAAGAAGGAAGGGAAATAAGAATAAGGAAAAGAATGAATGCAGCAGGTTCCTTGCTTAGGTCATCTTTTTTTTTTTTAATTTGATTTATATGCTGCCCTTCTCCGGAGACTCAGGACGGCTTACAATGCGTTAAGCAATAGCCTTCATACTTTTGTATATTGATACAAAGTCAGCTTATTGCCCCCACAATCTGGGTCCTCATTTTACCTGCCTTAGAAAGGATGGAAGGCTGAGTCAACCTTGAGCCTGGTGAGATTTGAACTTGCAGTAACTGCAGGCAGCTGGCAACTTAAGTGCTACTTTAACAGCACTTAGTCCACTGTGCCACCAGGCTCTTTCTCAAGTGTTTCTCTTTTCTCTTTCAGACGATCCCCATTGCCAGGTGTGGAAGGAAAAGGTGCCATGCAGGAGAGAGGAGAAGAGTTCCAGAGGGCAAGCAGGTTTGCTGCTACCAGTGTGACTCTTGTCCAGAAGGGACCTTTTCTAACAAGACAGGTAGAGCAGACTTCAAATGTTCATCTTCCAGGATCAAAGAAGACATTATTTAAGTCATTTTTGTTATTGTTGTCTTTTTTGATAAGAGTGACATGAAATCATATTTTTCAGCAAAACTTTTCAGTTTACAGATATAAATTGCCTTGGCCACAGAGGCCACCTTTCCCGATCCTCAGCAGTTCCATGTAGGATAGCTTTAGGGCAGAATTGATAAATGTCCAATTTGCATTTCCACTCCTACTCTAACATCTAATTGAAAAAACCGCCTTTCAATCTTTCCTGAGGAAGTGGGCTGTGCGATCCAAGCTTTCATTTTTATTATTCAGAATATGCTCCTTCCATCAGCACTATCCACCTCTGAGGAAATTGACCTGCCAGGGAAAGAGGACATTCATCTATCTATGTCTCTTTAATAGAGCAGGAGGGAGGGAAAAAACATCTGAATGAACAGATTTGAGATACAAAGCAGAGAGGTTGAGGCAGGGATAATATACACACATAGAAAAAAACAGCAACATTCCTGGAGAACAGATCTATCAGTCTTCTGTGGGTCCCATTATAAAATAGGAGAAAAAACAGGCAGGAATCTCAGACTGAAAGCCACAATATTCATGAAGTGCACAGTGAATGGATAGCTGGAACTGCATAAATCCTTGTCTCTGGCTAATCTATTTATTTTATTTATTTATTTTATTTTAATTAGATTTATATGCCGCCCTATCTCCATAGGACTCAGGGCGGCTCACAACAATTAAGATATACAATCTCAATCCAAGTAAGAAACATGTTAAAATACATATTAAATGCATATTAAAATACATTAAAAATCAAAACCCCATCAGTCCAGGCTGGGCAATTTAAACAGCCATGTTTTTAGTTCACGGCAGAAAGTGCGAAGGTCAGGGGCCAACCGGAGCCCCCGGGGGAGTTGATTCCAAAGGGTGAGTGCACCCACAGAGAAAGCTCTACCTCTGGGGGTCACCAGCCAACATTGTCTAGCCGACGGCACCCTGAGTAGCCCCCCCACTGTGAGAACGCACCGGGCGATGGGAAGCCATTGCTGGTTGCAGATGGTCCGACAGATATCCTGGGCCCAAGCCATGTAGGGCTTTATAGGTCATCACCAGCACCTTGAATCTCACCCGGAGGGCAACCGGCAGCCAATGCAAGTCACGCAGGAGAGGTGTAACATGGGCGTATCGGGATCCTCCCATCACAACCCGCATGGCCGCATTCTGCACCAGCTGAAGCCTCCGAGTGGTCTTCAAGGGCAGCCCCAAGTAGAGAGCATTGCAGTAGTTAATACAGGAGGTGACTAGCGCATGAGTAACTGTGCGTAGGGCATCCCGGTCCAAATAGGGGTGCAACTGGCGCACCAGTTCTATCCCTAGGACTTCTTAAATGAAGGCTGATTTGCTCTTTTTGATGCCCCATAAATGGCACGTTGGGTTCTTTCATCAGTCCCTTTGTGGGTAAGCAATAGCAGAAAGGCAACACACGTATCTGTTATGCAGGAGAGATAATGTGCTTGGTAGATGCCCCAGAAATTCTTAAACTAAGACTCTTGATTTCAGATGCAGCTCACTGTGAACCCTGCCCAGAAGACCAATATCCTAACAAGGACAAGGACCAATGCATTGCCAAGAAGATCCACTTCCTTTCCTATCAAGACACCCTGGGATACACCTTAGTTTTTCTCGCTCTTTTCCTCTCAGTGGTCACATCTGCAGTCCTGTTGGTTTTCTATAAATATCATGACACACCGATTGTTAAGGCCAACAACCGAGATCTCACCTACATCCTCCTGGTCTCCCTCCTGTTTTGCTTCCTCTGCTCCTTCCTCTTCATTGGTCAACCAGGAAAGATCACCTGTCTCTTCCAACAATCTGCCTTTGCCATTCTTTTTTCCCTTGCAGTTTCTGCTGTGTTGGCAAAGACTGTCATGGTGGTTTTGGCCTTCATGGCCACCAAGCCAGGGAACAAGACAAGGAAACTCTTAGGAAAACCACTGACCAACTCCATTGTCATAGTCTGTCCCCTGATCCAAGCAGTCCTTTGTGCCACCTGGCTGGGAACCTCTCCCCCGTTTCTTAACTTGGACTTCCACTCCTTGTTTGGAGAGATCATCTTGGAATGTAAGCAAGGCTCAGCTGTAATGTTTTACTGTGTCCTCTCTTACCTAGGATTTTTGGCCTTTGTCAGTTTCATAGTGGCATTTCTAGCTAGGAAATTGCCTGATAGTTTTAATGAAGCCAAGTTCATTACCTTTAGCATGCTGGTCTTTTGCAGTGTTTGGATCTCCTTCCTCCCTACCTACCTGAGCACCAAAGGGAAGTCCATGGTGGCTGTGGAGATCTTCTCCATTTTGGCCTCTGGAGCTGCTCTCTTGGCTTGTATCTTTTTTCCCAAATGCTACATTATTCTGCTGAGGCCCGATCTGAACTGTAGAGAAAATATAGTAAGAAACAAAAATTTCTAGGAGTTGCCTCATTTTTATTTGTCTTTGTGGCATGTTTAGAATGTAATAAGATTTCTAATAAATGATGACATGAAGGACAAATTTGTCCATAAAAGAATTCCTTAGCAAGTTCTGTGACTGCTTACAATATTCCTGTGGTCAGTCTTTTGTTTCTCATGTTTTCAAAGTGTCCTTAGTGAGGCCCAGTGCCCCGTATGGAAGGAAAACATGGTGTTAAATATGTGTTTATTATTTCAGACATTTCTACCTTCATTTGGCAAAGGAAAAAAACCAAGAATTACATACAAACCACTGCAAGATGCTAAGGAAAAAGGGGGGTTGGGTTTACCAGACCTGAAATTGTATTTTGAGGCATGTTATCTGAGTGGGTGAGCCTCCAGAATAAGAGGCTGCTTGAATTAGGGGGCCACGAATTAAGGTTTGGATGGCATGGTGAAGCTACATTAAAGTTGAGGGAAGAACTTGAATTAGAAAGTTATGTTTGCCATTGGTTTACATATCAAGAACTGAAAGAAAAGTTTAAATCAAATAAAAAGAGTTGTGGGTTTGCATTGGAAATCTTACTGTGTGGTAGTGATGAGCATATTATTACTAAGATTTATAAAATGTTATTGAACGTGAATTTGGAAAGTGAACATGTAAAACATTGTATGATTCACTGGGTAAGGAATTTTGGATATAATGTGATGCTTGAACTATGGAAAAATATGTAAATGAAAGGTTTAAAATTTACCGTAAACTGTAATTTAAAAGATGAATTTTATAAGATCATGGATCGTTGGCATTTAACACCGGATAAGTTATCGAGAATGCATAAAGGCATTTCAAATGAATTTGTAAAGGAAAGAAGGAACTTTTTGCCTTTTATGGTGGACATGTATTAAGGCAAAGAAATTTTAGAATAAGATTCATCCTATAATACAGAATATTCTTAAAATGAAAATAAAAATAAAACCAGAAACTTTTCCTTTGGGTTTAATGGAAAAAGACTTGGAGAAAAATTTTGATCTTATATATGTTGACAGCAGCAAGACAATTATACGCACAAAAATGGAAGAACCCTTAGATTCCCACTATGGATGAATGGCTACAGAAGCTGATGGAGTTGGCAGAAGTGGACAAATTGATCATTTTGGTTAAAGGAAAGAATATAAATACCTTTGTTTCCACATGGAAACCGCTTCTGAAGTTTGTGCTTGAAGTGGGAAAAAAAATGAAACTTTGATTTTGGGTTTTACTGATTAGATTGATATGTTTTTATAGAAATGGCTAGTTTATATTACTATGGAAAAACAAAAAGTTGTGGTTTGATGTTAATGCTTTTTTTTTTAACTGCAACAGAGGGAGTCGGAAGTCATTTTTTCTTCTTTTCTTTTCCTCAATTTCTTCTCACTTTTCTTTCCGTTTCCCCCTCACACACACTGTGTCTTCCTATTTACTTTTGTATTTTGTATTTTATCTTATAACCTAATAAAAAATGTTAAACTTGAAAAAAGATGTGTTTATTATTTCAAGGAGGAAATTTTCTTATTTTATTTAGTTTATTTTTAAGGTTGTGTTTTAAAGGATTGGGTTCAATATCAGTGTTTTTAAACATATATGGCTGTTTCCTTAGATGTTTGAGGCTTTATAGAACTTCCCTATCACTACTCAATTGTTTTTGAAATAGCAGAGTTTAAATCTTCCTCACATCCAGATCTGCAGTACTGCCTCATCAATGTTGGGCAGAATTTCCCTGAGAGGAATGAGCAAAGAATGTCATAATTGTATGGAGTAGGTTAGTCATCTCTTGTGACATTTCATCGCATGGACTTCCCTGGTAAACTATGCTGTTCCATGAGATCTGTGTGCACAGAAGGTCTCCACAGGAATCATTCCATCCATGTCCAACATCACAATCACATTTTTTTAATGAGGACAAGTTCCCAGTAATGTCATTCAAGGTGTGCCAAGGCATGACAGTCATCCAAGTCAGGAGGCACCTAGAAATCACAGAGTCCTGTGACATGTAGTCATTTAATCCTGGGTAGTGCACAATTGGTATGTTGAGGATAAAATCTCCATTTCCATCAGAAGGCCTCTCATGTGGGAAATGGAAACAATGGAGGAATGTGTGCAAATTGGCCCATAAAACAGCAAACTCAAATTCTCTGGTTTTCCATAAACTTTATCAAAATTTCTATGGCAATCTAACTGACATACTTTTTTATTAAGACAATATTTCTCTGTTGACGATAGTAACACTAGACAAGTGGCACCATAATTGATAGTTTGTTAATTATGAATAGGTATGCTTACATCATCTATTCCTTATACATATATCATTTTCTCCATCTTTCTCAAATATATAAATATGAATGCATCCTTTGATCTTCAAGCATTCCTCCCCCTATTCTGTGGAGAAAATGTATCCTGGGCACACTCTTAACAAACAATACTGCTGTGAGACTTGATTTGGTCCTGCATTTGAAGCCTGAAGGCTTAAGCAGTTGTAATAGCTGCATAAACATGAGAGATAGTCCTTATTTAGCGACAATGATGAAATAGTAACTTTGCAACCCAACACATTGATGGGAATGGGACAATTGGCTGCAGTCGCCTTGCCGCGGCCACCTCACCCCAGCCTCCCCATTTCAGATAACCCACCACGGCCACCCCTCCCCATCAGTCCGTTCCTGGTAGCTCCTCCCTATCAGCCCCCCAACTGATTCTCCCCAGCCACTCCTCCCCAGCCACACACACACACACACACAATGACTCACCCTGGGCGATTCACTGCAGTACAAATTGCCCTGGCAGATTTGCAATGCGGGACAATTAGCCCTGCGTGTCTCAACTCTTCCCAGAACAAAACTATTTCCAGAAGATCCTTCCCACTGCACCAACCTCCTCCTCCTCTACTGACTCCTGGAATTGGGGCCTATTTGCCATTTTTTTCATCACCTCCCACATGAGAATCACTCTCAGCAAAGAGGGATTGGGGCCATGTGAGTTGCAGACTGTAAGAGGCTCTAGGTCAGATCTGCCATAAAGGATGAGAGGGGGGAGATAGGGAAGGGGGGAATGACAGGAAACATAACAGGCAACCAGAGACAACGACTGAATGATCCAAGGACAGAGGCATGGGAACAGAATGCAAAGGGCCACCAAACAGGCCTCAAACTTTAGAAACCAAAACAGCTCATTTTAACCTCATTGGACACTAACAAGATGACATATGGGGGAGGGCCTGGGAATAGGGAAAATCACATGGTTTATACAGGAATCTTCAGATCTGGTTTTGCTTATGCTGTAACCACTTGACTTTTAGAAAAAGAATACCCAACTCTACAGATAGTCAAGGATTTTTCTTTCCTAAATGTCTAAGCTGGGACAGGCCTGACATTCTGTCCACCAGCAAGGCCAGCAAAGGCATTATGCAACCGGTGGTCCCAACTGGAGAGCCATAGATGATGCTTCCTAAATTAAAGGCTCTGTCACTCCAGAAGAGATTGAATTTTTTCCCCTCCCAGATAGTTGTACAGAGAGCCCAGTCCTGCCCTGCATTGACAGCAGGCTACAGCTTGTGGGCCCCTCTTTGCAATCTGCACACCTCAGGCCACGGAATTGATCAGCAAACCAAAGCTCCGGATTGGTTGCTGCATGGTGGGAACAGAAGCTGTCTGGCCCATGTGCTCACCCTTTGCATTGAACGAAAGTGGGGCAGCTCAAAGGGAGTCAAAAGGCCATCATGATCACTCCTGCCACAGCCTGGGGTATCCAGTTTGCAAAGAGGGGAGCTTCAACCATAGCAGCTAGGGAGGGGTGAATGCCATGGGTCAGCTGGGGTGAGGGGGCTGGGATGAAGTGGATGTAGCCAATTGTCCTAGACTACACAGTGACAATGTTCACAGGTCTGTAAAGCATAAAAAAATGATGTTCTTCATCAATGTTGGGACAGATTCGCTAAGCAAGCATGTCCAGCATGATTTTGGTAGCAGCCACCAGTGGCCTCATTCAGTTGTGGTCCCTTGGAATATGGTGGCCGCTTCTGTCATTGCACCATGTGGCCTTGTGACAAAGTGATTCGTTCTGCTTCCCTCTTGCTGTTTGTGCAGCATTGCAGAAAACTCTGGAGCTCCAGCGAAGGTGAAGTTTCAGGTGGGGGTCAACAACGGTGATTTCATTTATTTATTTTATTTTCCGAGTGCAGAACATCTTATATTAAAAGGAGAAATATGCTATTTAATGTTGGCCTATTGATCTAAATAAACCAAAAACCAAAAACTATACAATCAATATAAAAATTAAACACAGAAGGAGTTTAAAACCCTTATGTGACATTATACAGGCCATCCTCGTTCAAAGTTACAAAGGCACTGAAAAAAAGTGACTTATGACTGTTTTTCACACTTATGACCATTGCAGCATTCCCATGGGCATGTGGTCAAAATTTGGGCCCTTGGCAACTGGCTCATATTTATGACGGTTGCAGTGTCCCGGGGTCACGTGATCCCCTTTTGTGACTTTCAACAAGCCAGGTCAAAGGGGAAACTAGATTCATTTAACAACCATGTCATTAACAGGGGGGCATGGATCTAGTTCACAGGTGGTCACAACTACATCCCATGGACTCTGTTGACATCCTTGGGATCAGCCGGATCAAACTGTTCCTAGATAACTGCAAAAGTCCTTTCCCCAGCCTTCTCCATAGGATCCACACCATGCTTGGCCTCCAACTGGGAAGAGATCTAAGCAATTTTATCAACCAGAATTCCTCTGTGAGCGTGAGAAAAAAAAATTCCCTCACAGTTGCTGTGCTTATTAATGGCCTTTGGCTTAGATAATTGAATAGGCCAATCAGAGTGCAGCTCCTGGTTTTGAATCTCCCGGGCTTTTTCTATGCCTTCCCTAACTGTCACTAACTGTCACTAACTGTCAGTATATAAGGAGCTGCTTGCCAGCAGGCTAACCCAGTTCGGGATCAGAGGCAGAGCTGAAGTCACCAAAGCCTCTCCCTTCTGAGGAAGAAAGGCCCAAACTCCAATCGTGCAGGGCGATTGGAGAAAGAGCTGACAAGATACTTAAGGAAGAGACTGACGATGGATATTCTGTTGAATAGGCTTTGTTTATTTTCATAAATAAAACAGTTTAGTTTAAAAATCTTAGTGAGGCTCATTTATTTAATAGATTGTAAACGTATAAAGTTACGGTTCATCACCTTTATAACATGCTGTGAGGCCTGAAGGAAAACCTACACATGACCCTTACCCAGAAGGTTCCAGATCATCTTTAAAAAGGCCACGGGTGTCACTCAGTGTTATAAGAAATGCAAAAAGAATGGAGAAATATTGACATTTTGAGGCTTGTAGTGCCATGAGGTAGGTCTTAATAGAAGCTCTAGCTCAGGTATGTCAAACACAAGGCCCCTCCCACCCCAGTCCACACACAGGAGGGGACGAGTGCACAGGGTCCAACAGCGTCTGGCAGTAGTCACAGCCCATGCTGGGCAGGTGGGTCCAAGCACTGGGACTGCCAGGCCGGCCCTTCAAGCAAAAGGGGGAGGCAGAGCTGTGGGGGGAGGCACATGATCAGGCCTGCTGAATGCACCAGGTGGCTGCCCACTCACTCACCCACTCTGTCCCACCATTTGTTTTCGCTTGCCCACAACCATCACAGCTGGGACGGAGCAGGCAGATGCGTGGCCCCCTTGCAGACCAAACCTCATGCCTTCCACCAAGCATCTGCTTCCACCTGCTCCTGTTGCTGTCCAAACCTCTTCCTTTAGCTCTACCAGACATTTGGGATGAGTCTCCCACCCACCTCCCCACCTGGAATGGCCCCAGTTTAAGGGAAGGACAGGAAAACAATCCCCAAGAGGCAGGCAGGACTCCCCTCCCTACTCTGCCTTGCCTGAGCCGAGCCCCAGAGCTGACTTACATGCCCTACACCAGCGTACATTGGGACCCCTCAGTCAGGCCACCCCTGTCTCACCCCCTGCCTTGCCTTCAAGCAGTGGCAGAGCCCTCCAACAGGAGCCCCACTGTCCCTCAGCCCCTCTTCCCAATCCAGGAAGCCCAGTCTGGGCAAGGAGAGTGAGCACAGCAGCAGCAGCCTGGAGCAGGAGGCAAGTGAGCCCAGGCAGCCCCTCAGGGAAGTAGGGCAGGGCTGTGGAGTCCTGGTGCCCTGGGAGCTCAAAGGTCAGATGACTCATGCTGCCATCTGTACCCCCACATGGCCTGAGTGGGTCAGTGAGTCTCCTCCGGTGGATGAACCTGGTTCCACCCCCCAACATGAGGGACATCAAGCTCGCCATGTCCACCCTGGTCACACCCACCCATCCATCCACCCACAACCACACAGCCATGCCACACCCTGCACCCCTAAAGGCAACAACAATCCTGATCTGGCCCTCAGTGAAATGGAGTTTGACACCCCTGCTCCATCTCAACTTCAGTTAGATTCATCCCTCATGTTCCTTCAGCAGAGCTCTGGATGTCTCTTCATCCTTTTCAGCTCCCTCAGTTGAATCATGGGGCATGTTGGGGACAATGGACCAAGAGAGGTTGCATGTGCCTTGGTGGTGCAGCAGACTAAACTGCTGTTAAAGTAGCACTTAGCTGCCAGCTGCCTGCAATTACTCCGAGTTCAATTCTCACCAGGCTCAAGGTTGACTCAGCCTTCCATCCATCCGAGATAGGTAAAATGAGGACCCGGTTTTGTGGGGGCAATAAGCTGACTTTATTTTAAAAAGAACACCGCTTAGGGGGGCACAAAAGGACCTACTAAGCAGGTATATACAAAAGTATGAAGGCTATTGCTTAAAGCATTGTAAGCCGCCCTGAGCCTCTGGAGAAGACTGTGGTTATTACCTACAAAGCCCTTCATGGCCTAGGCCAGGATATTTGTCGGACCCCTGCAGCCAGCGACAATTCCCAATCATCTGGTGCATTTATTTTTGCCACAGACAGGGTCTCCTGAGGTTGCCGTCGGCCAGACAGTATCGGCTGGTGACCCCCAGGGGGAGAGCTTTCTCTGTGGGCGCACCCACCCTCTGGAACCAACTTCCTTTGGAGCTCCGGATGGCCCCTGACCTTCGCTCGTTCCACCGTGATTTGAAGACCTGGTTTTTCCGCAGCCTGGACTGATGGGGGTTTCTTAATGAATTTTAAATGGTTTTAAATTGGAATTTTAATTTTATATTGTCTTGTAATGAGGAACTGTGCATCTTAACCATTGTGAGCCACCCTGAGTCCTTGGAGATAGGGCGGCATATAAATTGCATAATAAATAAATAAATAAATAAATAAATAAATAAATAAATAATAATGTGATTGATCCCATCCAAGACCTCAGTAGCTTTCCTATTCCAGGTAGTGGCCAAGGCCTCAGAAGGACCATGCAGCAGAGCTTGGGGTATAATCCTCAGTTCCCTTTGGAACCCCATCAGACACAAAGAGTGGACTGGTCAAAGAGATCCAGCCTCCCTGCAGAGAGGGGTAGCAGAAAAGAATCTCAAAGTCATCAGGCCATGATCTGGCCAGGACAAAGGGGACCAGGATAGCTCCTCCTCAGATCACGTTGGAAGTGGTCTGTTTTGAATTGAGCCATGAATGATGGTGGCCATGTTGAAATGCCTCTAAGGATTGCTCTAGAGATGGCAAATTGACATATCTCAAGACCTTAAGTCTAGGGAACCCCACAATCAACCGTGAAATGCCTCCAGAGACTCAGACATGGAAGTTGCTGTGCAGCAAGAAGGCTGGTACAGTAGTATTGATTCCAACTGCACCTGTGAATGAAACTTCTAGAAAAGAATTTCAGACCTGGTAATTTGGGGAGCAGCATCCCAAAAGTCCAAAAGAGACAACCAGATGACAATTCCTACCCTTAGGATATAGCAACAGAAATGTTCAAATCTTGCCAAAAAATTGCAGTTAATATCCTGCCATTCTTCCTCAAATTACATCTCTGCCTTGTGCCACTATTCCCAAGTAGCCTTAATATTATCTGACCAAACTATGGGACAAGCCAAAATCCATCTTGTGTGCAGGGGTCACTTTCATGTAGGTCAACTAGACAACTTCCCCATGACTCCATCTGCTCTGAGAATTACAAGAGACACAAAGATGTTTTCCATTCTACTGTATGAAGAGAAGCTGTTACTAAGGGGAGAGGACAATGGCTTTCCCTGCAATTATCAGAAAAAACAGTCATTCTTCATGTATCCCCTGTTGATTTCTACACACAAAGATCTTCCAGGATAAAACCTGCTTTAAAAAATATCTCTGAGTTCACCAGATGTGGGGAAGAACATATCACCTTAACCTGCCTTGCAAAGAACTCATTCCTGGGATTGAAGAGACTCGCATGTCTTTATTTCTTCTATGGTCAAAGCCCAAACACAGGTAAGAAAAAACATTGTTGCTATAAAGTGGTCTTGGGGCCATCCAGGTGGCACAGGTGGTGTCTGATCTGCTAAACTTCCAGTGAGATTTCAGGACCAACCTTCAGATCAGTTTCTGCATGAATCTCAATTTCTGTTCTAGGAGGGAAAGTGAGAAGAATGACCAGGCAGGAGTCATTGCTGATGCTTCTGCTGCTCTTCTGGCTCCTGGCTCCAACTACAGCAAAGAGGCTGCAAACTATCTGTGTGCTCAGGGATTATATCCAGTTAGAGGAAAGCTTCTATAGGCCTGGTGATCTCATTATTGGTGGGAATTTGCCCATGGGAGCCATTTACGAGTCTGTTGTCCAAGACTTTAATAAAGTGAATCATCATTTCAATATTGGGTAAGTTTCAGCTGGAGGGAAAACATGCAGATAATTATTCTTTTTGCTTTAAATTCAGAGACTTTTTTCCAAAAATACTTCTACTATGTGTACTGTCCTGGTGTAGTTCACATTTTATTCTTTTCTCCATAAAGTAACAAGCTCTTCAAAGAGGCTGGAATTCTCAATCTCTTCATCAGGAAGATGATAAAGAACAAAAATGAAGAGGGAAGCTGTGCTGGCCTAGTAAAGAAGTTGAATTATAATATTATTCTGGTAGAAAGTTCAAATAAAAGCTCAGCACTCTTCAAGTGTTCAGGAGTTACAAAAATCACTCTCAGTGTTGGAATCAGCATTGCTGATGAATAATGGCCTTCAGTAAATCTTGGAGGTGACCCTCACTGTTTTTCTGTGCTCAGCAATCTTTACCACACCTGAAGAAGCTGCTCCAAGAGATACCTTAAAGAATTACATTGAAAGTGAAGCAGTTGGAAAGGATTACAGCCACCGCAGCAAAGTGAATATGGCAGGGATGATAGAGAGTATAAAACAGTCCAGGATATTTATGGCAAGACTTGTCTCCTTTCTCACAAAGTCATCCAAGTTTAGCCAAGGAAAATCCTCTGAAAAAAAACCCAAACCCAATGAAATTTGGGGATTTCTGCCCTCAAAAGTCCCCCCAAACAGTGAAGCAAATTCTACAGCCATGCACAAGCTTTCCTGTAATGTTTGCCAATGTTTTGCTCACTACAGATTCATCATCAGTTACTACCAGCAGTTCCTTACATTGATGTTTGCTGTCTCCGAGGTCAATAAGGATTTTCTTTTGCTCCCCAACATCTCCCTTGGCTTCCACATCTATGCACATTTCCAGACTGAGATATTTATTTCTTTAAACAGCCTCTCCATGCTCTCCTCACGAGGCCAAATGGTTCCAGGGTACAAATGTGACCTGCAGGACACTCTGCTGTCTGTCATTGGTGATCTCAATTCCAAACTCTCAAGGCTGATGGCCTCCATCTTCAGCATCTTCAAGGTCCCACAGGTAAGAGAGCTCCCTTGGATACAATGTGGATTAGACAAAGATGAAAACACACACATAAGCCAAGAGGAAATTAAAAGTAGTTTTGGGGAGGCACATCATGAGCCTGTGACTCTTCATTTATTCTTTATTAAAGAGAATCCATCATTTTAGTGACATTTATTTCCTGCATCAGGTTGTTGGTTTCTTCTCTTGTCTTCTGACATATCACAATCAGTCAAGATGTGTAAGTGGTGGCTCTCCCTAAAAAGGGAAGGAGATGAAGCTTCCCACTGAGAATCAGTCAGCCTGACTGGTGGAGCAAAAGCCACACAATGGTGACTCCTAAAGTTGCCCTAAGACTTTACTTTGTCTTTGAAAAATGAATCTCATTGTTTTTCAGCTCGGTGTTGGCTTTGAGTTCTCTCAGGGAGAGAGAAGAGTTTATCCTTCCTTCTTCCGGATTAATGCCAAGGAATCTCCTCAGTATCTGGGTTTAGTGCAGCTGCTCCTGCATTTCCAGTGGAACTGGGTTGGGCTTCTGGCCCCTCAAGATGACAGAGGAGAAGATTTCATCTCAACTCTGATGCCAATGCTCCAGGAGAAGGAGATCTGCCTGGCCTTCACTGAAAGGTTGAAATTAGATGATCTTCAGATTGGAATAGAAAAAATGCTTCTCAAGTTACAGACTTGGTCAAAAACTGAAGTGATTATTGTGTTTGGAGACTATGGTTGTAGTTACACTGTACAGTCACATTTATATTTACATGAAAAAATGAACAACACAACATTGCAGAATGTTTGGATCTTAACCTCCCATTGGAAACTTAGTCTGGAGGAATTTGAAGGCATGTTGCTAAAGCCTTTCCATGGAATCCTGCATTTCAGGGACCACACCGGGGAGGTCTCCGAATTCAGCCATTTCCTCCTGTCTGTAGACCCCTTGAACCCACAAGAAGCCATCTTTCTCCCAGGATTGTGGGAACATGTCTTTGATTGCATACTCCACAAACCAGGCAAGATCCCTCCAAAGGGGAAAAAACAATGTACAGGAAAGGAGAATCTGCAGAAACTGCCAAATTACGTTTTTGAAACCAGCATGACAGGTGAAAGTTACAAGATCTACAATGCCATTTTTGCTGTGGCACAAGCTTTACATGCAATGTTTGGATCCAGAGCCCAACCGACCATGATGAGGCTTGGAAAGAGGATCTCAAATATCCAGTCATGGCAGGTAATTTCTTTGGCTTCCTTAGAGAGGAAGCTTCCCATATGCATTTCTTCAATTACTGATTAAATGTCTGCATGTTATTATATCAATGCATATTCAAAACAATTATTAGAAAAATGTGAATTAAGAATAATGTTTTGTTGGAAGAGTTTGGGGGGGGGGAAGAGATGCAAGCAAAGCAGCTGTCCATAAGACCCATTGTTGTTGTTATTTTAAAATAATTTTTATTAAACAATTTTGTCTTTAAAAACAACCTAAAAAACAACCACAAATACATAAAAACAAAACTAAACACAGCAAACAATATATGCCATCTAAGGTCATTTTACAGCTTTCTATACCTCATATTTATTTTGCTTTTGTGGTTCTCTATTCTATCGTATCTATTTACTTCTCGATAGTAGTATAATAACTTTACATCAATGTATAAACCAAAGTACTGCCCCCTGGGGGGCAGTGGAATGATTTAGGGGAGCACTAAGAGGCAAGGGGGGCGGCAGGGGGGTGCTAAGAGGCAAGGGGGTGGCAGAGAAGTGCTGGAGGAGGGCTCGTGCGGCATCAGCCATTCCTCCTCCGTGTTTGCAACCTGAAGCTCAGATCATCAGACTAGCTGGCCAGTGCGCATGCGTGCACCAGAAACTGAAAGTTTGTTTCCTGCTGCACACAAGCCCACTGGGCAGTTCCTCTTACCACACGTGCGAGGCTGAACTGTTGGATGCTTTCTTATTGCTCTTCTTGCTTGCTATCGGTTACTGCTTGCCCAAACCACCCGGCCCAGGCCCAGCTGCTTTGCTCCTCGCCCACTTGACTGCCGTCGCCTTCCTAATTTTTGGTAAATTGCAGGTGGGCTGCCGCGGGGGGTGAGGGCCTGGTGGGGTGGTATGCCTGGCTGGCTGCTGGTGCTGTGCTGTGCTGTGCCACTCAGGACGGAGGAGGGCTGCGGTGGGGGGAGGCCTGGGGAGGGTGGCAGGCCAGGCTGGCTGCTGGTGCCACCACTGCCGTTCTGCCAGGAAAGCCAGGGCCAGTATCAGTAAGAGTTGGAAGGGACCTTGGAGGTCATCTAGCAACCCCCTTCTCACGCAGGAGGACTATACTAGGGATTCTAGACACCTGCAGCCCATTCCTGCCTCCTCAGGTGTTGGAGCATTTGGGGGGGATGCTTTTCGAGGAGTCACAAAGGGGGCTGAGAGCAGAGTCATTCTGACAGTGTCTTTTAAAATTGCTTGGAAGAGCAATTTTTCCCCTAACAATAATGGTTTGTATACTGTGGAGTAAAACATATGCTTGGAAAAAGTACTTGCAAAACTTGGACAGAAGGAAAAGAAAGGCAGGACTGGACTCATTTTCAGTAGCTAGTAGTTCATTGTTATCAGTGACTCCCACTGATTCTAAACTCATTTTAAGACTGGGATTGGTGACTACTGAAATTTAAGTATTCAACACTGGTCTCAGAAATCTTTGAGAACCTGCAGAGGTGAAGACCTTAGGTGGCCATCAGTCATTACCTTAGTGATGAACTCAAAGAGATCAGGCATGACATTGCTTATTTATCAGAACTGTTTGCAAAGTTCAATGAAGTGAATTTGCAGTTGCAAGGAAATAAGGTCACTGTTATTAAGGCCAAATTTGTCATCTCTACGTTTATTTCAAAGTTAACTCTATTCAAGCGCAATATAGGCCGTCACGAGCTATACCAATTTCCGAGCTTGTCTGAGCTAGAAGAGAAAGGTAGGATATAAGATGACGATCTGCAAGGTTTTTGTGACCATTTGGACATGCTGCATAAAGAGATGTCTGAGCGATATCAGGATCTTCTTTTGATGGAAATTCCAGATTGGGTGATAAATCCATTTTCAGATACTGAGGAAGATGGGGTAGTGGAGGAACAACTAATAGAGCTGAAAAATGACATTGAGCTGAAGCCAAAGTTTAAGAAATCGTACCAAGAGTTTTGGTTACAGAAGGAAATTTCTGATTGCTATCCTGCACTATGGACAGTGGTTAAGAAGCTCCTTGTTGCATTTGCAACATCATATTTGGTGGAACATGGTTTCAGTGTGGTCATCCAACTTCTCTCCAAGCAAAGAAATCGACTCCAGATTACTGAATGTGGTGATTTAAGACTCCTGCTAAGTGACTTAAAACCAGACATTGGGAAACTGGTATCATTTCATCAAGCCCACCCATCACATTAAGAATTTACTGAACAGAGAAGTAGTTACTAAATTTTACTGAGTTTACTAAGTTAGTAGTTACTAAGGTTCTTGATAAATGACTATCAGGCTTTGAAAACCTGGTATCACTGGATCGTGTTCAACAATTTTGTTGAATTAACAAAAGATTTGTAAATTGGGTTTTGAATAAATGTGCAATTCATTGTTACAGTTTTGAATTTTACTGTTACTATCTTCCTTAGTGGGTCGTGCAAACCGCTATTACGAACAATGCTATTTATAGGGGTGGGGGTGGGGGGCACTGAGGATGAGTTTGTAGCACCAAGAGGGCGGTGGACTGAAAAAGTTTGGGAACCACTGGTATAAACACATATAGTAGTATTCATTATTCTTGTCTACCGATTTATATTCATTTATATTTACATCTCTTTGTTTAATGTTTTTCAATTACTCCAATTTAGGTTTCATGAGTACTAAGTTAAACATTTCCTGTTTTGGTTTCTATTTTCGAGCCAACTGTACATTTTATTCCATACTTCATAATAGTCCAAATCATCCCTCTCTTTTAGCTCCATAGTCATTTTATCCATTTCTGTGCATTCAAGAATTTTTCTAATTCCTATTTTGTCTGAGGGTAAATTATTTTGTTTCCAGTTTTGTGCAAATATGATTCTTGCTGCACTGAGTATGTGTAGTGTGATGTATTGAAGTTTTTTATTCATTTTCGGGTCCAGTATTCCTAATAAAAATAGTTCTGGTTTCAAATCTGTTTTTTGCTCTGTAATTTCTTCCAGCCATTTTTGAATTTTGCACCAATATTTCCTTGTCCACCACATGTGATGGAATGTTCCAAATTTGTAGTTACATCTCCAGCATTTGGGGGATAAATTTGGGTACATTTTGACCAATCTCGCTGAGGGCAAATGCCATCTATAAATCATTTTATAGCGGTTTTCTTTGTAGGCGACTGCTGTTGTAAGTTTATGGTTCCTTGTCCATAGTTTGTCCCACTGTTCTAATTCTTTCTGTCCTCTACCATCCCCTGAAGTCCATTTAAGCTCATGCCTCCTGCTTCAGTGACTCCATCCAGTCCCCTCATTCTCTGTCGTCCCTTTCTTCTTTTCCCTCAATCTTTCCCAGCATTAGGCTCTTCTCCAGTGAGTCCTTCTTTCTCATTACGTGGCCAAAGTATTTGAGTTTCATCTTCAGGACCTGGCCTTCTAAAGAGCAGTCTGGGTTGATCTCCTCTAGGACTGACTGGTTTGATTGCCTTGCAGTCCAAGGGACTTGCAGGAGTCTTCTCCAGCACCAGAGTTCAAAGGCCTCCATTCTCTGCTGCTCAGCCTTTCTTATAGTCCAACTTTCACAGCCACACATTGCAACTGGGAAAACGATAGCCTTCACTATACACACTTTTGGTGGCAGGGTGATGTCTCTGCTTTTTAGTAAGCTATCTAGATTTGCCATAGCTTTCCACCCCAGGACCAAGTGTCTTTTAATTTTTTAGCTGCAGTCCCCATCTGTGGTGATCTTGGAGCACAGAAAAACAAAATATATCACTATCTCCATTTCTTCCCCATCTATTTGACAGGAATTGAGAGGGCCGGATGCCATGATCTTAGTTTTCTTAATGTTCAGTTTCAAGCCAACTTTTGCACTCTCCTTTTTCAACCTCATCAAGAGGCTCCATAGTTCCTCTTCACTTTCTACCATTGGAGTAGTATCTTTTGCATATCTGAGGTTGTTGATATTTCTCCCAACAATCTTAATTCCATCTTGTGATTCATCCAGCCTTTCTCATGATTTGCTCTGCATGTAAGTTAAATAGGCAGGGTGACAGCCTTTCCTAACTCCTTTCTCAATTTTGAACCAATCAGTGGTTCCATGTCTAGTTCTCACTGTTGCTTCTTGACCCCCACACTGCTGGAGTCATTGAAGAAGAGACAGGATAGCCCCTTATCTAAAACTGTAGAGAGTCTGTTGCTTAGGCAGGGGGTTGAACTAGCATTGTCCCTTTCAATACTGTTGAAAGGAAATAATAATAATAATAATAATAATAATAACAACAACAACAACAACAACAACAACAACAACAACAACAACAACAATAATAGAATAGGTAGAATTAGTGGGAGATAATAGTAGAGTCAATAGATCAAACCTGGTTCCTGCCTTCTGCTGCCTTTGAGAATGAGCTAGAGAAAATCAGTGGAATTTTCCATGGTTCTGATAGAAATTATTTATTCATTTCAAACATTCATTTATCAGTTAAGAAGGCCTCAGTCCAAAGGAACTATTGGAAATTGCATATAGCCAAGTCTCACAAGAGGAAAAACCTAAAATTAAAGTTATGTTGTGGAACTAAAATTCTTTTGTTTTGGTGAAATACTAGTTGGAAACCATGCCCAGTGACAAAGGGAAAACTTAGTTGCAGAGTTCAACATACCGGATTCCTCAGATCACTACCAAGAGATGGAACTAACTTCTCAAATATAAACCCATCTTCTCAAAATGTCAATCATCTTGTGAAAGAAACGACAATGTCTCATTTGTAGCTCTAACCCACATACTCCTATTTCAAAAGGTCTCTTTTCTTTCAGATTCTTCCCTATTTGAGCAATGTGCAGTTCAACAACAGTGCTGGAGATGAAATCTTCTTCTCAGAAGATGGACTGGGATCTGCTCGTTATGATCTTCTCAACTGGGTTTTCTTCCCCAATCAATCTTTTGTCCCCATGAAGGTTGGGCAAGTAAATCCTGAGGCTCCCCCAGGCCAGGATTTCACCATTAACTCTGATGGAATCATCTGGGCCACAAAGGTGAGCTGCAGGGAAACGTTGTACATTCAGAGAGAGATTCATTCTCTTCCTGTGATGCAGAACATCTTCCTAACTTATAAAATAATCAATTGAGTCAAAAATTAGGGCAGTTGTTTCATGAAAAATCTGCTCTGAATGTAACACATTTAAGCTCTGATTTATGTCATTCCACAAAGGTTTAGGCTTGGGAATGATTCCTGCTTGAAATGCAAGATGCAATTACAACAGGCAACAATGATTTCCATCGACCATTTCTACTCAGTTGTATCCTCATGGTTCTTTCTTTTAGAAATGCTGTAGTCCCATCACAACCCTTCCTCTGCAGACTGAGATTCCAGATGCAATCTCCCACATCCATGGGTGTGTCAGGAATGCCCCTGGCCTGATTACCTCAGGACTGTTCTTGAGTTCTGATAGACGGTGGCAAACTATTTCTTTAGAAGAGAATCTGAACATAGAAGTAGGAACAAGGAAGGGAAATAGGAATAGGGAAAAGAATGACTGCAGCAGGTTCCTTGCTTAGGTCATCTTTTTTTTAAAAAATTTGATTTATATGCTGCCCTTCTCCGGAGACTCAGGACGGCTTACAATGCATTAAGCAATAGCCTTCATATTTTTGTATATTTATACAAAGTGAGCTTATTGCCCCCACAATCTGGGTCCTCATTTTACCTACCTTAGAAAGGATGGAAGGCTGAGTCAACCTTGAGCCTGGTGAGATTTGAACTTGCAGTAATTGCAGGCAGCTGGCAACTTAAGTGCTACTTTAACAGCACTTAGTCCACTGCGCCACCAGGCTCTTTCTCAAGTGTTTCTCTTTTCTCTTTCAGACGATCCCCATTGCCAGGTGTGGAAGGAAAAGGTGCCATGCAGGAGAGAGGAAAAGAGTTCCAGAGGGCAAGCAGGTTTGCTGCTACCAGTGTGATCCTTGTCCAGAAGCGACCTTTTCTAACAAGACAGGTAGAGCAGACTTCAAATGTTCATCTTCCAGGATCAAAGAAGACATTATTTAAGTCATTTTTGTTATTGTTGTCTTTTTTGATAAGAGTGACATGAAATCATATTTTTCAGCAAAACTTTTCAGTTTACAGATATAAATTGCCTTGGCCACAGAGGCCACCTTTCCCGATCCTCAGCAGTTCCATGTAGGATAGCTTTAGGGCAGAATTGATAAATGTCCAATTTGGATTTCCACTCCTACTCTAACATCTAATTGCAAAAACCGCCTTTCAATCTTTCCTGAGGAAGTGGGCTGTGCGATCCAAGCTTTCATTTTTATTATTCAGAATATGCTCCTTCCCTCAGCACTATCCACCTCTGAGGAAATCGACCTGCCAGGGAAAGAGGACATTCATCTATCTATGTCTCTTTGATAGAGCCGGAGGGAGGGAAAAGACATCTGAATGAACAGATTGAGATACAAAGCAGAGAGGTTGAGGCAGGGATAATATACACACACAGAAAAAAACAGCAACATTCCTGGAGAACAGATCTATCAGTCTTCTGTGGGTCCCATTATAAAATAGGAGAAAAAACAGGCAGGAATCTCAGGCTGAAAGCCACAATATTCATGAAGTGGCTGGATGAAGTCCAGTGAATGGATAGCTGGAACTGCATAAATCCTTGTCTCTGGCTAATCTATTTATTTTATTTATTTATTTTATTTTAATTAGATTTATATGCCGCCCTATCTCCACAGGACTCAGGGCGGCTCACAACAATTAAGATATACAATCTCAATCCAAGTAAGAAACATGTTAAAATACATATTAAACGCATATTAAAATACATTAAAAATCAAAACCCCATCAGTCCAGGCTGGGCAATTTAAACAGCTATGTTTTTAGTTCACGGCGGAAAGTGCGAAGGTCAGGGGCCAACCGGAGCCCCCGGGGGAGTTGATTCCAAAGGGTGGGTGCGCCCACAGAGAAAGCTCTACCTCTGGGGGTTGCCAGCCGACATTGTCTAGCTGACGGCACCCTGAGTAGGCCCTCCCTGTGAGAAAGTACCAGGCGATGGGAAGCCGTTGCTGGTTGCAGATGGTCCGACAGATATCCTGGGCCCAAGCCATGTAGGGCTTTATAGGTCATCACCAGCACCTTGAATCTCAGCTGGAGGGCAACCGGCAGCCAATGCAAGTCACGCAGGAGAGGTGTAACATGGGCGTATCAGGATCCTCCCATCACAACCCGCACGGCCGTATTCTGCACCAGCTGAAGCCTCCGAGTGGTCTTCAAGGGCAGCCCCAAGTAGAGAGCAATACAGTAGTCTGTTGCAATATTTTCTGGATCAGACTCAATAATGATAGTAAGAATTAAAGGTTTAAATATACTTCCTTTTAATTACAATAGGCATTCTATATTCACTGAATATTTACAGATAGAAGCAAGGAAAAGGGTGAAGGTGGCTCCTTATATATACAATGGGTGGAGCTATAAGTAGGAGTGGTGAATCATGAATACATTAAGGATTGAAGAATAAGTTAACCCCTGATATCCCATTCATATACTATTTACACATTAGAGAATAAGGCATTTACATCTGACAAATCCCCCTCTAAATGCCGATTCGTTATACAACACCAATTACATTCAGATTCGGGACAATACAAGATATACAGTTTAGAAGTCAAATATTTGTGCTGTTTAGAAGGTAGAGGCTTTGTCAATATGTCAGCCAATTGTTCTGAAGTATCACAGTGCACTGCTTTAATAAATCCATCCTGAGACAGTTGTCTCACATGTTTAAATTTTATATCTATATGCCTGGACCTTTGTCCAATGGCATCGGATCTAGATATTTCAATGGCTGCTTTGTTGTCTTCATGCATGACAAAAGGCAAAGCGGGTTTTCTCCAAACATCTGAAATTAAATCGTTAAACCATACAAGGTTATTTGCAGCTTTGGATAAGCAAACATATTCCGCTTCTGTCGTTGAAGTGGCTACCAGTTCTTGTTTACCAGTGTACCAGTAAACTGGACAGTTATTTAAAAGAAAAATATAGCCAGACGTACTTTTTCTGCAAGATGTGTCTCCAGCCCAATCTGCATCTGCGTAACATACAAGCTTTGGTTCTTTATTATCACTAGGTTCTAATACTAAGCAGAAATCTAGTGTATTTTTTAGGTATCTTAAAATTCTTTTAACAGCTTCCCAGTGATACATAGTTGGTTTGCTGACGTGTCTGGATAGTAAATTGAGTGGTAAGGCGATATCAGGCCTAGTCCAATTAGATATATAAAGAAGTGAACCTATGATTGATCTATAAAATGTGTTATCCTTGAATTCAGGAGAAGATTCATCAGTATTTCTAAGAAAATCAGTTTGCATGGGGGTATCACAGGGTTTGGCATTGATTAAATTACATTTATTTAAAAGTTCTATAATCTTATCTTTCTGAGTAAGTTTGAATCCCCTTCTAGTCTTATTAATTTGGACACCAAGATATTTGTTCACTTTACCTAGGGATTTCAACGAGAAATGTTCATTTAACTTATTTACAAAAGTTTCTCTTCTCTCTTTGTGTTTTCCTATATATAAAATGTCATCTACATAAATCAACACAAATTCAATGTAATCATCATCCTTTTTGACGAAGAAACAGTTATCAGCAGTGGTGGCATTGAAATCCATGGTTTTAAGTACTTTTACTAAACAATCATACCATCTTTTACCAGATTGTTTTAACCCGTATAAACTCTTATTCAACAACCAAATTTCATTTTTGTTGGTGTATTGACTGTGAGGTGCTCTTACATATATTTCCTTATCTAGTTTCGCGTGTAGATACGCAGTCTGTATGTCATATTGAAATACATCAAGGTTGAGTGCTGATGCTACCACTAGTGCTGTTTTGACACTCTCTGTTCTTACTGTGGGGGAATAAGTGTCAGTATAGTCCTCCGGATATTTCTGTGCATAACCTTGTGCAACTAATCTAGCTTTGTATAGAGTATTGCCTCCCTCTAAATTCTTAATTTTATATATCCACCTGGTACCAATAATTGTTTTATCTTTAGGTGCAATTGCAGGTGTAAATACATTTAATCCTTGTAAACTTTCCATCTCTTTCTTCATTGCTAATTCCCATTTTTCTTTTTCTTCGCGAGGAAGTTTTAACACTTCTTCATATGTGTTAGGTGTTATTGGTTCACCATCCATATGCATTATGTAATCCCTGTATTTATTAGGCATTTGATTCCTGTTGTTCCTAATGACTCTTTCAGGTTTACTATTGTTATCATGCAAATATCTTGCTTCCTTTCTTGTTAGTGTGTCTGTCTTTATTTTGTGTTGGCTATTTGTCCAGGTTTTGTTTTTGTTTTTGTGTTTGTTGATATTTTGTTTTTCTATGGTCCCTTCCTCACGAGATTTTGTTTCTTTGCATTTATTTGGAAATATTTCATTAAGATGTAATTTAGACCAGTTGGCCTGTTCATGGAACACAGCTGTTCTGGAAACTATAAATTTGTTATTATTATCAATGAATCTGTACCCTTTGGTGCCAGTTTCATATCCCATAAATCTGAGTCTTCTGGATACGTTTTCTCCCTTTCTTCTCAACTGTTTAGGTATGTGTACGTCTGCAGTGACTCCAAATATGTGCATGTGTGCTAATTTTGGTTTTCTATTATACATTACTTCATATGGTGTCTTATTCACAATACTGGACCAGGTTCTATTTTGTGTGTAATTTGAATAGTGTAAGGCTTCTGACCAAAATTGTTTGCTTAAGCCAGCATCCTCTAATGTGCACCTAATCATGGTTTGTAATGTGGAATTTTTCCTCTCTGCAATCCCGTTCTGAAATGCAGAAAATGGGCTAGACGTGTAATGTAGCATTCCTCTATCCTTTAACCATTGTGAGAATTCTTTAGACATGAATTCACATCCTCTATCTGTCATAATTTGTTTTATTCTAATATTGTGTTGTGTTTCTATGCGTTTGTAAAATTCCTTAAATTTTTGAAAAGTTTCATCTTTATGTTTTAACGTATAAACAAACCCATAACGACTATAATCGTCTACTATTGTCAGGAAGTAACGTTTTCTATAAGTGATCGATGGAGTTAATGGGCCTACTAAGTCCATATGTACTAAGTCAAAAATTTTGTTAGTTGATCTGGTAGAGTTTCTTGGCCTGGGACTAGTTTTTAGTTTTGTAGATTTACATACTGAGCATTCCAAATAGTTTTCACAATTTTTTATTTTGACACCTTCTGCGTGTTCAGTCATTTTTTGTACTACAGGAAAGCTGGCATGTCCTAACTTCCTATGTAAGATGTGAGCACACTCATCATGAATTGGCTTACCTATTTTTGGTTTTTTTTTATCGTGTGCATCTGTATGATCATGAGATATTTTACATTCATCATTGTCACTGTTGCTAATATATTCATCATCTGCTTCAATACAATTTTCTATATTTGAATCAATGTTATGCAACCATTCTTCCTTTGTTATCAGATAAGGTAGGCCTCCTTTAATTATTACAGTGCCTACATTTGTTTTATTCTTCTCCAAAGTCGCTTTTCCCTTTGAGAAAACTATATTAATGTCAGAATCTTTACTTAGTTTTATGGCACTTAGTATGTTATGAGGTATTTCAGGTATCAACAATACCCCCTCTATTTTTCCTAGACCAGGCAAAGTTACATTTCCTCTGCCTAATACTTGGACCTTTTCTTGGTTAGCTACCTTTATTACAAATTTATCTTCTGTAAATGAAGACAATATATTCTTGTTATTAGTGGTGTGATTAGTTGCTCCAGAATCAATAAGCCAATTATTGTTCTCATTTTGCTGTAATTTTGTGTTGTCTTGTTTATTTAGTCCATTCAGTGAACCAGATTTTCTATCCTTTGAATTTTCTCTGCCCCCTCTATTTTCTCTGTAATTTGGTGGGCTTCTATATCTATGTCTATCTATGGAGGACTGTCTATAATTGTATTTGTTCCTATATTCTGACCTATGTCTTTCCTTTGAAATTTTGGGGCAATCTCTTCTATTGTGTTCCCTGGATCCACAATTGTGACATTTGTATGTTTCATTATATTTTTCTTGGAAAGCTACTTTCCTAAAAGATTTGTGTTCTGTATGATTGCTAGAACGATTTTTTCTTGAATTGTCTTCTGCTATCAATTTGTTAGATAGACTTTCTATGGATAAATATCCTAGATTGATGGTGTCTAAATGTGACATAAAACTATCCCATGATGAATCAAGTGAGTTGATAATAACACTTTTCATTGTTTGGTCTGAAATCACCTCCCCCCTCAAGTGCAACTCAGCTCTTATTTTGTTTAAAGATATTAAATGCTCACTTATGGAAACCCTTGGTTTTACTCTAGATGAAAAGAAATCCTTAGACATCCTTGTGGTGGTAGCTACACTGTCGCTGTGAAACAAATTAAACATGCATTGAATAATTTCTGAAACAGTCTGATTTGGTTTGATGCTATGATACATTGCAGGAGACACACTAGATATTATTAAGAAAAAGGCTCTATGGTGTAAACAATCTATTTTTAAAGTCCAAGGTCTTTTTGGGGGACTAGTGATAAAGAATAGCAAGTTTTCCTTCATAAAGACCACCTGGAGCTGTTGATACCATTCTTGCAAATTAATGCCATCAACCCTTAGTTTTGGGAAGTCACTGGGTAAGTTTCCCACATTATTTTGTCCATTACTTACAACCTGAGGTAGTCCGTGGTCTCGCAAGTGTAGAAAATTGCAAAACGGCATGGGGATGCTCGCAACGAGTCTGCGTGGTTCTCTCGCCAGTTCATGTCTTCCCGGACCGTCTGCGTAGTTTCGCGCATGCGCGTTGTCCATTTCTTCTTTGACGTCGTTGTGGAAGGTTCTCTCCATCGCGGCTCGCTCGCTCTGCTCCTCTTCAGATGAGACGTTCTCTGGATCGGCTTTGGGAGTTCTGGCGACGGCGGCTGCTCTTCTTTTTCTTTTGGGGGCGTAGTCACTCGCTTCAGTCTTGGGTGTAGGGCGGAATCGACAAGGCTCTCTAGGTTCGGGCGTCGTCGCTCTCGAAGTCAGGATGGGAGCGGGCAGGTCTTGAGGTATCGGCTTGCTCGTTCTCTTCTTCGGTGGCTTCTTGGTAATTTTTAGTTTTGGCCCAAATGCAGCAAAAAGCGTTTTCATCGCTGACTTAACTTGGGATTTTGTTGAGTCATCTTCACTTTCTGATTCTGACTCTTCCGAGGGGTTTGAATCCTCTTTTTCATTTTCGTTGTCTGATAACGTTTTTCGCGCCAGAAATTTTGAACCGAGCATTTTGATTGGCTCTGCTTCGCTCACCTTGGAGGCCTGTTGAAACCAAGATGTCTGCCATTCAAAATTTCGCGCGGGATCACATTTTTTCTTCTTCGTAGTGACTTTCTCTGTAGTCATATCACTCACTGTTTTTGGTTCTTTAGGCTTCTCATTAGTGATGTTTTTCTCTCTCGCTGCTCCGCTGTTCTTCAGCATTTCTTGGAGGTTCGCGATGAGGCTTTCATCATTCTTCTGGCTTTTTAATAGTTTTAATATCTCTGACCTGAGTTCGTTATTCTCTATTTCGATTTCCTCCTTGTCATCATTTTCATTTATTATTTCTTCGTCTTCAGTGGTGTATTCTTCGGATTCTCTTGAAATTGCGTTTGTGTATTCGTTGATTATTTCTTGTTCTGTTTCCATTTCTTTGCTGTAGGCCCTGGTGTTGGGCCTATCTTTCTTAGACATTTTTAAGTTTTTTTATTGAGTCAATTAACCATCCTCTGCTACCAGCTTGTTGCAATATTTTCTGGATCAGACTCAATAATGATAGTAAGAATTAAAGGTTTAAATATACTTCCTTTTAATTACAATAGGCATTCTATATTCACTGAATATTTACAGATAGAAGCAAGGAAAAGGGTGAAGGTGGCTCCTTATATATACAATGGGTGGAGCTATAAGTAGGAGTGGTGAATCATGAATACATTAAGGATTGAAGAATAAGTTAACCCCTGATATCCCATTCATATACTATTTACACATTAGAGAATAAGGCATTTACATCTGACATAGTCAATACAGGAGGTGACTAGCGCATGAGTAACTGTGCGTAGGGCATCCCGGTCCAAATAGGGGCGCAACTGGTGCACCAGTTCTATCCCCAGGACTTCTTAAATGAAGGATGATTTGCTCTTTTTGATGCCCCATAAATGGCACATTGGGTTCTTTCATCAGTCCCTTTGTGGGTAAGCAATAGCAGAAAGGCAACACACGTATCTGTTATGCGGGAGAGATAATGTGCTTGGTAGATGCCCCAGAAATTCTTAAACTAAGACTCTTGATTTCAGATACCGCTCACTGTGAACCCTGCCCAGAAGACCAATATCCTAACAAGGACAAGGACCAATGCATTGCCAAGAAGATCCACTTCCTTGCCTATCAAGACACCCTGGGATACACCTTAGTTTTTCTCGCTCTTTTCCTCTCAGTGGTCACATCTGCAGTCCTGTTGATTTTCTATAAATATCATGACACACCAATTGTCAAGGCCAACAACCGAGATCTCACCTACATCCTCCTGGTCTCCCTCCTGTTTTGCTTCCTCTGCTCCTTCCTCTTCATTGGTCAACCAGGGAAGATCACCTGTCTCTTCCAACAATCTGCCTTTGCCATTCTCTTTTCCTTGGCAGTTTCCTCTGTGTTGGCAAAAACTGTCATGGTGGTTCTGGCCTTCATGGCCACCAAGCCAGGGAACAAGACAAGGAAATTCTTAGGAAAACCACTGACCAACTCCATTGTCATAGCCTGTCCCCTGATCCAAGCAGTCCTTTGTGTCACCTGGCTGGGAACCTCTCCCCCGTTTCTAAACTTGGACTTCCACTCCTTGTTTGGAGAGACCATCTTGGAATGTAAGCAAGGCTCAGCTGTAATGTTTTACTGTGTCCTCTCTTACCTAGGATTTTTGGCCTTTGTCAGTTTCACAGTGGCATTTCTAGCTAGGAAATTGCCTGATAGTTTTAATGAAGCCAAGTTCATTACCTTTAGCATGCTGGTCTTTTGCAGTGTTTGGATCTCCTTCCTCCCCACCTACCTGAGCACCAAAGGGAAGTCCATGGTGGCTGTGGAGATCTTCTCCATTTTGGCCTCTGGAGCTGCTCTCTTGGCTTGTATCTTTTTTCCCAAATGCTACATTATTCTGCTGAGGCCCGATCTGAACTGTAGAGAAAATATAGTAAGAAACAAAAATTTCTAGGAGTTGCCTCATTTTTAATTTGTCTTTGTGGCATTTTTAGAATGTAATAAGATTTCTAATAAATGATGACGTGAAGGACGAATTTGTCCAAAAAAGAATTCCTTGTCAAGTTCTGTGACTGCTTACAATATTCCTGTGGTCAGTCTTTTGTTTCTCATGTTCTCAAAGTGTCCTTAGTGAGGCCCAGTGCCCTGTATGGAAGGAAAACATGGTGTTAAATATGTGTTTATTATTTCAGACATTTCTACCTTCATTTGGCAAAGGAAAAAAACCAAGAATTACATACAAAGCACTGCAAGATGCTAAGGAAAAAGGGGGGTTGGGTTTACCAGACCTGAAATTGTATTTTGTGGCATGTTATCTGAGTGGGTGAACCTCCAGAATAAGAGGCTGCTTGAATTAGGGGGCCACGAATTAAGGTTTGGATGGCATGGTGAAGCTACATTAAAGTTGAGGGAAGAACTTGAATTAGAAGGTTATGTTTGCCATTGGTTTACATATCAAGAACTGAAAGAAAAGTTTAAATCAAATAAAAAGAGTTGTGGGTTTGATTTTGCTAAAAATGCATTGGAAATCTTACTGTGTGGTACTGATGAGCATATTATTGCTAAGATTTATAAAATGTTATTGAACGTGAATTTGGAAAGTGAACATGTAAAACATTGTATGATTCACTGGGTAAGGAGTTTTGGATATAATGCGATGCTTGAACTATGGGAAAATATGTAAATGAAAGGTTTAAAATTTACACTAAACAGTAATTTAAAAGAAGAATTTTATAAGATCATGGATCGTTGGCATTTAACACCGGATGAATTATTGAGAATGCATAAAGGCATTTCAAATGAATTTGTAAAGGAAAGAAGGAACTTTTTGCCTTTTATGGTGGACATGTGTTAAGGCAAAGAAATTTTAGAGTAAGATTCATCCTATAATACAGAATATTCTTAAAACGAAAATAAAAATAAAACCAGAAACTTTTCCTTTGGGTTTAATGGAAAAAGACTTGGAGAAAAATTTTGATCTTATATATGTTGACAGAAGCAAGACAATTATACGCACAAAAATGGAAGAACCCTTAGATTCCCACTATGGATGAATGGCTACAGAAGCTGATGGAGATGGCAGAAGTGGCCAAATTGATCATTTTGGTTAAAGGAACGAATATAAATACCTTTGTTTCCACATGGAAACCACTTCTGAATTTTGTGCTTGAAGTGGGAAAAAAATGAAACTTTGATTTTCGGTTTTACTGATTAGATTGATATGTTTTTATTGAAATGGCTAGTTGATATTACTATGGAAAAACAAAAAGTTGTGGTTTGATGTTAATGCTTTTTTTTACTGCAAGAGAAGGAGTCGGAAGTCAATGTTTCTTCTTTTCTTTTCCCCAATTTCTTCTCACTTTTCTCTCCTTGTTTCCCCCTCACACACACTGTGTCTTCCTATTTACTTTTGTATTTTGTATTTTATCTTATAACCTAATAAAAAATGTTAAACTTGAAAAAAGATGTGTTTATTATTTCAAGGAGGAAATTTTCTTAGTTTATTTAGTTTATTTTTAAGGTAGTGTTTTAAAGGATTGGGTTCAATATCAGTGTTTCTAAACATATATGGCTGTTTTCTTAGATGTTTGAGGCTTTATAGAACTTCCCTATCACTACTCAATTGTTTTTGAAATAGCAGAGTTTAAATCACCCACCCATCCAGATCTGCAGTACTGCCTCATCAATGTTGGGCAGAATTTCCCTGAGAGGAATGAGCAAAGAATGTCATAATTATATGGAGTAGGTTAGACATCTCTTGTGACGTATCATCTTGTGGACTTCCCTAGTAAACTACGCTGTGTGCACAGAAGGTCTCCACAGGAATCATTCTATCCATGCCCAACACCACAATCAAATTTCTTTAATGAGGACAAGTTCCCAGTAACGTCATTCAACGTGTGCCAAGGTATGACAGTCATGAAAGTCAGGAGGCACGTAGAAATCACAGAGTCCTGTGACATGTAGTCATTTAATCCTGGGTAGTGAAGAATTGGTTAAGAGTTATTAAGAATTATTAAGAGAATATGTCTCTGTTGAAGATAATAACAGTAGAAGAGTGGCAACATAATTGATAGTTTGTTAATTATGAATAGGTATGCTTACATCATCTATTTCTTATGCATATATCATTTTCTCCATCTTTCTCAAATGTATAAATATGAATGCATCCTTTGGTCTTCAAGAGTTCCTCCCACTATTCTCTGGAGAAAATTTATCCTGGGCACACTCTTAACAAGCAATACTGCTGTGAGACTAGATTTGGTCCTGCATTTGAAGCCTGAAGGCTTAAGCAGTTGTAATAGCTGCATAAACATGAGAGATAGTCCTTATTTAGCAACAATGATGAAATAGTAACTTTGCAACCGAACACACTGATGGAAATGGGACAATTGGCTGGAGTCGCCTTGCCCCGGCCACCTCACCCCAACCTCCCCATTTCAGCTAACCCACCATGGCCACCCCTCCCCATCAGTCCCTCCCTGCTATCCCCTCCCTATTAGCCCCCCAACTGATTCTCCCCAGCCACTCTCCCCCACTGCCTCACCCTGGGTGATTCACTGTAGTACAAATTGCCTCGGCAGATTTGCAACACGGGACAATTAGCCCTGCTAATTGTCATAGCTGATACTTCCTAAATTAGAGGCTCTGTCACTCCAGGAGAGATTGAATTATTTTCCCTCCCAGATAGTTGTACAAACTATCTTTGCAAACTGCACACTTCAGGCCATGGAATTGATCAACAAACCGAAGCACTAGATTGGCTGCTGCATAGTGGGAACAGAAGCTGTCTGACATTGTTCACAGGTTTAATATGCATAAAAAAATGATGTTCTTCATCAAAGTTGGGACAGATTCACTTAGCAAGCACTTCCAGCATGATTTTGGTAGCAGCCACCAGTGGCCTCATTGTGGTCCCTTGGAATATGGTGGCCACTTCTGTCATTGCACCATGTGGCCTTGTGACAAAGTGATTCGTTCTGCTTCCCTCTGGCTGTTTGTGCAGCATTGCAGAAAATTCTGGAGCTCCAGCGAAGGTGAAGTTTCAGGTGGGGGTCAACAACGGTGATTTTTATTTATTTTATTTTCAGAGTACAGAACATCTTAAAATAAAAGGAGAAAATGTGCTATTTAAAATTGGCCTTTTGATCTAAATAAACTAAAAACCAAAAACTATACAATCAATATAAAAATTAAACGCAGAAGGAGTTTAAAACCCTTATGTGACATTATACAGGCCATCCTCGTTCAAAGTTACAAAGGCAAGGAAAAAAGTGACTTATGACTGTTTTTCACACTTACGACCGTTGCAGCATTCCCATGGGCATGTGGTCAAAATTTGGGCCCTTGGCAACTGGCTCATATTTATGACGGTTGCAGTGTCCCAGGGTCCTCTTTTCTGACCTTCCAACAAGCCAGGTCAATGGGGAAGCCAGATTCATTTAACAACCATGTCATTAACAGGGGGGCATGGATCCAGTTCACAGGTGGTCACAACTACATCCCATGGACTTTGCCGACATCCTTGGGATCAAACGGATCAAACTGTTCCTAAATTACTGCAAAAGTCCTTTCCCCAGCCTTCTCCATAGGATCCACACCATGCTTGGCCTCCAACTGGGAAGAGATCCAAGCAATTTTATCAACCAGAATTCCTCTGTGAGTGTGAGAAAAAAAAATTCCCTCACAGTTGCTGTGCCTATTAATGGCCTTTGGCTTAGATAATTGAATAGGCCAATCAGAGTGCAGCTCCTGGTTTTGAATCTCCAGGGCTTTTTCTAAGCCTTCCCCAACTGTCACTAACTGTCACTAACTGTCAGTATATAAGGAGCTGCTTGCCAGCAGGCTAACCCAGTTCGGGATCAGAGGCAGAGCTGAAGTCACCAAAGCCTCTCCCTTCTGAGGAAGAAAGGCCCAAACTCCAATCGTGCAGGGCGATTGGAGAAAGAGCTGACAAGATACTCAAGGAAGAGACTGACAACTGATATTCTCTTGAATAGGCTTTGTTTATTTTCGTAAATAAAACAGTTTAGTTTAAAAATCTTCGTGAGGCTCATTTATTTCATAGATTGTAAACATATAAAGTTATGGTCCACCACCTTTATAACATGCTGTGAGGCCTGAAGGAAAACCTACACATGACCCTTACCCAGAAGGTTCCAGATCATCTTTAAGAAGACCATAGGGTGTCACTCAGTGTTATAAGAAGTGCAAAAAGAATGGAGAAATAGTGACATTTTGAGGCTTGTAGTGCCATGAGGTAGGCCTTAATAGAAGCTCTAGCTCAGATATGTCAAACACAAGGCCCCTCCCACCCCAGTCCACACACAGGAGGGGACGAGTGCACAGGGTCCAACAGTGTCTGGCAGTAGTCACAGCCCATGCTGGGCAGGTGGGTCCAAGCACTGGGACTGCTAGGCCGGCCCTCCAAGCAAAAGAGGGAGGCAGAGCCGTGGGGGGCGGCATGAGATCAGGCCTGCTGAATGCACCAGGTGGCTGCCCACTCTCTCACCCACTCTGTCCCACCATTTGTTTTTGTTTGACCACAGCCATCCCAGCTGGGACGGGGCAGGCAGATGCGTGGCCCCCTTGCAGACCAAATCTCCTGCCTTCCCCCATGCATCTGCTTCCACCTGCTTCTGTTGCTTCCACCATGGGGCGCAACCTGTGCTGTCCAAACCTGTTCCTCCAGCTCCACCAGACACGTGGGATGAGCCTCCCACCCACTTCCCCACCTGAAATGGCCTCAGTATATGGGAAGGGCAGGAAGACAATCCCCAAGAGGCAGCTGGGACTCCCCTCCCTACTCTGCCTTGCCTGAGCCCAGCCCCAGAGCTGACTTACATGCCCTACACCAGCGTACATGGGGACCCCACGTCCAGGCCACCCCCGTCTCACCCCCTGTCTCGCCTTCAAGCAGTTGCACCAGCAGTAGCAGAGCCCTCCAGCAGGAGCCCCACTGTCCCTCAGCCACTCCTCCAAGTCCAGAAAGCCCAGACTGGGCAAGGAGAGAGAGCCTGGAGCAGGAGGCAAGTGAGCCCAGGCAGCTCCTCAGGGAAGTAGGGCAGGGCTGTGGAGTCCTGGTGCCCTGGGAGCTCAAAGGTCAGATGACTCATGCTGCCATCTGTACCCCCCCGCGTGGCCTGAGAGGGTCAGTGAGTCTCCTCCGGTGGATCAGCCTGGTCCCACCCCCCAACATGAGGGACATCTAGCTCACCATGCCCACCCTGTCCGCACCCACCCATCCACCCACAACCACACAGCCATGCCACTCCCGGCTCCCCTAAGGGCAACAATAATCCTGATCTGGCCCTCAGTGAAATGGAGTTTGACACCCCTGCTCTAGCTCACGTTCAGTCAGCTTCATCCCTCATGTTCCTTCAGCAGAGCTCTGGATGTCTCTTGACCCTTTTTAGCTCCCTCAATTGAATCCTGGGGCATGTTGGGAATAATGGGCCAAGAGAGGTTGCATGCGAGTGATCCTATCCAAGGCCTCAGTAGCTGTCTTATTCCAGGTAGTGGCCAAGGCCTCAGAAGAACCATGCAGCAGAGCCTGGGGTATAATCCTCAGTTCCCTTTGGAACCCCATCAGTCACTAAGAGTGAACTGGTCAAAGAGATCCAGCCTCCCTGCAGAGAGGAGCAGCAAAATAGAATCTCAAAGTCATGATCTGGCCAGGACAAAGGGGACCAGGATAGCTCCTCCTCAGATCACGTTGGAAGTGGTCTGTTTTGAATCGAGCCATGAATGATGGTGGCCATGTTGAAATGCCTCTAAGGATTGCTCTAGAAATGGCAAATTGACATATCTCAAGACCTTAAGTCTAGGGAACCCCTCAGTCAACCGTGAAATGCCCTCCAGAGGCTCAGACAGGGAAGTTGCTGTGCAGCAAGAAGGCTGGTACAGTAGTATTGATTCCAACTGCACCTGTGAATGAAACTTCTAGAAAAGAATTTCAGACCTGGTAATTTGGGGAGCAGCACCCCAAAAGACCAAAAGAGACAGCCAGATGACAATTCCTACCCTTAGGATACAGCAACAGAAATTTTCAAATCTTGCCAAAAAATTGCAGTTAATATCCTGACATTCTTCCTCAAATTACATCTCTGCCTTGTGCCACTATTCCCAAGTAGCCTTCCTATTATCTGACCAAACTATGGGACAAGCCAAAATCCATCTTGTGTGCAGGGGTCACTTTCACATAGGTCAACTAGACAACTTCCCCATGACTCCATCTGCTCTGAGAATTACAAGAGACACAAACATGTTTTCCATTCTGCTGTATGAAGAGAAGCTGTTACTAAGGGGAGAGGACAATGGCTTTCCCTGTAATTATCAGAAAAAACAGTCATTCTTCATGTATCCCCTGTGGATTTCCACACACAAAGATCTTCCAGGATAAAACCTGCTTTAAAAAATATCTCTGAGTTCACCAGATGTGGGGAAGAACGTATCATCTTAACCTGCCTTGCAAAGAACTCATTCCTGGGATTGAAGAGACTCGCATGTTTTTATTTCTTCTATGATCGTAGCCCAAACACAGGTAAGAGGAAGTATAGTTGCTATAAAGTGGTCCTGGGGCCATCCAGGTGGCACAGGTGGTGTCTGATCTGCTAAACTTCCAGTGAGATTTGAGGAGGAACCTTCAGATCAGTTTCTGCCTGAACCTCAATTTCTGTTCTAGGAGGGAAAGTGAGAAGAATGACCAGGCAGGAGTCATTGCTGATGCTTCTGCTGCTCTTCTGGCTCCTGGCTCCAACTACAGCAAAGGGGCTGCAAACCATTTGTGTGCTCAGGGATTATATCCAGTTAAAGGAAAGCTTCTATAGGCCTGGTGATCTCATTATTGGTGGGAATTTGCCCATGGGAGACATTTACGGGTCTGTTGTCCAAGACTTTAATAAAGTGAATCATCATTTCCATATTGGGTAAGTTTCAGCTGGAGGGAAAACATGCAGATAATTATTCTCTTTGCTTTAAATTCAGGGACTTTTTTCCAAAAATACTTCTACTATTTGTACTGTCCTGGTGTAGTTCACATTTTATTCTTCCCTCCATAAAGTAACAAGCTCTTCAAAGAGGCTGGAATTCTCAATCTCTTCATCAGGAAGATGATAAAGAACAAAAATGAAGAGGGAAGCTGTGCTGGCCTAGTAAAGAAGTTGAATTATAATATTAATCTGAACAGAAACTTCTGGTAGAAAGTTGAAATAAAAGCTCATCACTCTTCAAGTGTTCAGGAGTTACAAAAATCGCTCTCAGTGTTGGAATCAGCACTGCTGATGAATAATGGCCTTCAGTAAATCTTGTAGGTGACCCTCACTGTTTTTCTGTGCTCAGCAATCCTTACCGCACCTGAAGAAGCTGCTCCAAGAGAGATTTTAAATAATTACATTGAAAGTGAAGCAGTTAGAAAGGATTACAGCCACCGCAGCAAAGTGAATATGGCAGGGACGATAAAGAGTATAAAACAGTCCAGGATATCTATGGAAAGACTTGTCTCCTTTCTCACAAAGTCATCCAAGTTTAGCCAAGGAAAATCCTCTGAAAAAAAACCCAAACCCAATGAAATTTGGGAGTTTCTGCCCTCAAAAGTCCCCCCAAACAGTAAAGCAAGTTCTACAGCCATGCACAAGCTTTCCTGTAATGTTTGCCAATGTTTTGCTCACTACAGATTCATCAGCAGTAACTACCAGCAGTTCCTTGCATTGATGTTTGCTGTCTCCGAGGTCAATAAGGATTTTCTTCTGCTCCCCAACATCTCCCTTGGCTTCCACATCTATGGTCATTTCCAGAGGGAGATATTTATTTCCTTAAACAGCCTCTCCATACTCTCCTCACGAGGCCAAGTGGTTCCAGGGTACAAATGTGACCTGCAGGACAATCTGCTGTCCATCATTGGTGATCTCAACTCCAAACTCTCAAGGCTGATGGCCTCCATCTTCAGCATCTTCAAGGTCCCACAGGTAAGAGAGCTCCCTTGGATACAATATGGATAAGAGAAAGATGAAAACACACACATAAGCCAAGAGGAAATTAAAAGTAGTTTGGGGGAGGCACATCATGAGCCTGTGACTCTTCATTTATTCTTCATAAAAGAGTAGCCATCATTTTAGTGACATTTATTTCCTGCATCAGGTTGTTGGGTTCTTCTCTTGTCTTCTGACATATCACAATCAGTCATTTGTGTAAGTGGTGACTCTCCCTAAGAAGAGAAGGAGATGAAGCTTCCCACTGAGGGTCAGTCAGCCTGACTGGTGGAGCAAAATCCATACAATGGTGACTCCTAAAGTTGCCCTAAGACTTTACTTTGTCTTTGAAAGATGAATCTCATTGTTTTTCAGCTCGGTGTTGGCTTTGAGTTCTCTCAGGGAGAGAGAAGAGTTTATCCTTCCTTCTTCTGGATTAATCCCAAGGAATCTCCTCAGTATGAGGGTCTAGTCAAACTACTTCTGTATTTCCAGTGGAACTGGGTTGGACTTCTGGCCCCTGAAGATGACAGGGGAGAACATTTCATCTCAACTCTGATGCCAATGCTCCAGGAGAAGGAGATCTGCCTGGCCTTCACTGAAAGGTTGAAATTAGATGATCTTCAGATTGGAATAGAAAAAATGCTTCTCAAGTTACAAACTTGGTCAAAAACTGAAGTGATTATTCTATTTGGAGACTATGGTTGTAGTTACACTGTACAGTCACATTTATATTTACATGAAAAATTGAACAACACAACATTGCAGAATGTTTGGATCTTAACCTCCCATTGGAAACTTAGTCTGGATGAATCTGAAGACACATTGCTCTTTCTAAAGCCTTTCCATGGAGTCCTGCATTTTAGGGACCACATCGGGGATGTCTCTGAATTCAGCCATTTCCTCCTGTCTTTAGACCCCTGGAACCCACAAGAAGCCATCTTTCTCCCAGAATTGTGGGAATCTGCCTTTCATTGCAAATTCCACAAACCAGGCAAGATCCCTCCAATGGGGACAAAACAATGTACAGGGAAGGAGAATCTGCAGAAACTGCCAAATTACGTTTTTGAAACAAGCATGACAAGTGAAAGTTACAAGATCTACAATGCCATTTATGTTGTGGCACAAGCTTTACATGCAATGTTTGGATCCAGAGCCCAACCGACCATGATGAGGCTTGGAAAGAGGATCTCAAATATCCAGTCATGGCAGGTAATTTGTTTGGCTTTCTTTGAGAGGAAGCTTCCCATATGCATTCCTTCAATTACTGATTAAATATCTGCATGTTATTATATCAATGCATATTAACAATTATTAGAAAAATGTGAATTAAGAATAATGTTTTATTGGAAGAGTTTAGGGGGGGGGAAGAGATGCAAACAAAGGAGCTGTCCATAAGACCCATTGTTGTTGTTATTTTAAAATAATTTTTATTAAACAATTTTGTCTTTAAAAACAACCTAAAAAACAACTTCAAATACTCAAAAACAAAACTAAACACAGTAAACAATATATGCCATCTAAGGTCATTTTACAGCTTTCTGTACCTCATATTTATTTTGCTTTTGTGGTTCTCTATTCTATCGTATCTATTTACTTCTCGATAGTAGTATAACTATATCAACCTATAAACCAGTGGTTCCCAAAGTGGGCAGTACTGCCCCCTGGGGGGTAGTGGGATGACTTAGGGGAGAGCTAAGAGGCAAGGTGGGTGGCAGGGGAGCACTAAGAGGCAAGGGGCAGAGAAGTGCTGGAGGAGGGCTCGTGCAGCATCAGCCATTCCTCTTCCGGGTTCGCAACCTGAAGCTCAGATCATCAGACTAGCTGGCCAGTGAGCATGCGTGCACCAGAAACTGAAAGTTTGTTTCCTGCTGGCACATGCCCACTGGGCAGCTCCTCTTACCACACATGGGAGGCTGAACTGTTGGATGCTTTCTTATTGCTCTCCTTGCTTGCTATCGGTCACTGCTTGCCCAAACCACCCGGCCCAGGCCCAGCTGCTTTGCTCCTCGCCCACTTGACTGCCGTCGCCTTCCTAATTTTTGGTAAATTGCAGGTGGGCTGCCACGGGGGGTGAGGGCCTGTTGGGGTGGCATGCCTGGCTGGCTGCTGGTGCTGTGCCATTCAGGAAGGAGGAGGGCTGCAGTGGGGGGAGGCCTGGGGAGGGTGGCAGGACTGGCTGGCCGCCGCTGGTGCCATGCTGCCCAGGATCAAGGTAGGCTGCCATGTAGGGGGGCAGGCCTGGCTGGCTGGCTGGACACATACTAGCCATCCCGGGAAGGCCTCTGGTGACATCAGGGTTGGTGGCAAAGCTCCTGATTTCACCGAATGCCTCTTTCTTACCGTGGTAAGGGGACGGGCTGCGGTGCAAAAATTCAGCAGCTGTTGTGCTGCTGTCTGCACTACTTGCTTGGAGCTGGTTTGGAAAGGGAAAAAATGCAGCCAACCCACACAGATGCCTCCAAACGGGTCTTCCTACGGTAGCCTCCCCATTGAAAAGTGCTTCCCGCTTCTCCTCTACCTGCATGCTGTTATAGGCTCTGCACCCAGGTAGCAGCCGGTGGCCCTGGGTAGTGGCATCTTGTTGGTCTTGGAGGGTGCAACAGCATGCAGGTAGAGACGCGGGAAGTGCTTTTCTCACCCCCAGCTCATTCACTGCAAGAAAGAGCGAGCGCTCGGAAGAGCAGGCTCCGTTTGGGTGGGCGATCACTTTTGAGTCGCATAGTTCAGTGGGGAGACTACTGAAGGGAGACCCGTATGGAGGGATTTGGGTGGGGCATGTCTCGACTAATTCGGCTGTGGTTTTTCCCTTCCCAAACCAGCTTCAAGAAAGTAGTGCAGGTGGCAGCGGAACAGCTTTTGCAGTTTGCGCACTGCAGCCGGTCCCCTTACAACGGTAAGAAAGAGGCATTTGGAGAAATCGGGAGCTTTGCCGCAGACCCTACTGTCCCTTCCTGGGATGGCTAGTATGCGGCCAGCCAGGCCTGCTGCCCCCTGCCAAGAATCCAGGTGTGCTGCCGTGTGTGTGTGGGGGGAGCTGTTGCCGCCGTTGTTGCTGCTGCCACCGTCATTGCCGCCACTGCAGTTCTGCCAGAAAAGTCAGGGCCAGTATCAGTAAGAGTTGGCAGGGACCTTGGAGGTCATTTAGCAACCCCCTTCCCACACAGGAGGACTATACTAGGGATTCGAGCGACCTTTTAATTCTAGACACCTGCAGCCCATTCCTGCCTCCTCAGGTGTTGGAGCGTGTGGGGGGGATGCTTTTCGAGGAGTCACAAAGGGGGCTGAGAGCAGAGTCATTCTGACAGTGTCTTTTAAAATTGATTGGAAGAGCAATTTCTCCCCTAACAATAATGGCTTGTGTACTGTGGAATAAAACATATGCTTGGAAAAAGTACTTGCAAAACTTGGACAGAAGGAAAAGAAAGGCAGGACAGGACTCATTTTCAGTAGCTAGTAGTTCTTTGTTATCAATGTCTCCCATTGATTCTAAACTCATTTTAAGACTGGGATTGGTGACTACTGAAATTTAAGTATTCAACACTGGTCTCAGAAATCTTTGAGAACCTGCAGAGGTGAAGACCTTAGGTGGCCATCAGTCAGTACCTTAGTGATGAACTCAAAGAGATCAGGCATGACATTGCTTATTTATCAGAACTGTTTGCAAAGTTCAATGAAGTGAATTTGCAGTTGCAAGGAAATGAGGTCACTCTTATTAAGGCCAAATTTGTCATCTCTACATTTATTTCAAAGTTAACTCTATTCAAGCGCAATATAGGCCATCGCGAGCTATACCAATTTCCGAGCTTGTCTGAGCTAGAAGAGAAAGGTAGGCTATAAGATGATGATCTGCAAGGTTTTTGTGACCATTTGGACATGCTGCATAAAGATATGTCTGAGCGATATCAGGATCTTCTGGGGGTAGAAGATGGGGTAGTGGAGGAACAACTAATAGAGCTGCAAAATGACATTGAGCTGAAGCCAAAGTTTAAGAAATCGTACCAAGAGTTTTGGTTACAGAAGGAATTTTCTGGTTGCTATCCTGCACTATGGACAGTGGTTAAGAAGCTCCTTGTTGCATTTGCAACATCATATTTGGTGGAACATGGTTTCAGTGTGGTCATCCAACTTCTCTCCAAGCAAAGAAATTGACTCCAGATTACTGAATGTGGTGATTTAAGAGTCCTGCTAAGTGACTTAAAACCGGACATTGGGAAACTGGTATCATTTCATCAAGCCCATCCATCACATTAAGAATTTACTGAACAGTGAAGTAGTTACTAAATTTTACTGAGTTTACTAAGTTAGTACCGTATTTTTCGGTGTATAAGACGACTGGGCGTATAAGACGACCCCCAACTTTTCCTGTTAAAATATAGGGTTTGGGCTATACTCGCCATATAAGACTACCCCTCTTCCAATGCACACTAAATAAAAATTAAAAAACATCAACTGGCTCACCTACAATGTAAAAGCAGCTGTGCTAGACCCAAAATGGCCCCTGTAACAAGCAGGAACCTCACACAGCCACAAAAAGCCCCCCCCAAAAAAACTTTCACACTCTAAACACACACAACACAACACAACTGGCTCACCCACAATGTAAAAGCAGCTGTGCTAGTCCCAAAATGGCCCCTGCAACAAGCAGGAACCTCACACAGCCACAAAAAGTCAGAAAAACCAACTTTCACACTTTACACACACAAAATTCCACATACAGCTTTGTGAGATTTTGTGTGTTTGTGTAGTTAGAGTGAAACACCCCAAAAAACTTTCACACTCTACACACACACAACACAACTGGCTCACCTACAATGTAAAAGCAGCTGTGCTAGACCCAAAATGGCCCCTGCAACAAGCAGGAACCTCACACAGCCACAAAAAGTCCAAAAAACCAACTTTCACACTTTACACACACAAAATTCCACATACAGCTTTGTGAGATTTTGTGTGTTTGTGTAGTTAGAGTGAAACACTACAGAAACACACTAAATCTCAGAAAGCTGCACAAATATTATTTTATTTTATTTTTATTTTTATTTTTATATGAAAGCTAAATTTAAAACTTCCTAAACTTTAAATGGCTAGGTCTAAAAAAGAACAACTAAAAAAAACCCAATTGACTATTTTTTTTAAAGCTCCCAAAGGGGAAAAAAACTTACCCAATAGAACAGGGGTCTCTAACCTTGGCAACTTTAAGACTTGTAGACTTCAACTCCCAGAATTCCTCAGCCAGCTTTGCTTTGCTGGCTGAGGAATTCTGGGAGTTGAAGTCCACAACTCCCTGCTTGCTTGATTGCTGATTGCTGATGGAATAGATTCAGGCAAGCGAAGCAAGGCAAGCGTTGGGACTAGCAGCTGAGGTAAGCAAGCTGGAGGGGGAAAACTTTTTATCTTTTACATGGCTCTGGCCATCCCAGCTGAGTTGCAGGGAACTCAGCTGGGATCGTCAGAGCTGGGATCCTCAGAGTAAAAGGGAAAAAACTTTTTTCCTTTTACATGGTTTCTGGCGATCCCAGCTGAGTTGCAGGGAACTCAGCTGGGATCGCCAGAGCCATTTAAGGCTCGTCAGAGCCTTTCGGGCTGATCTGCCTGGTTACAGGAGAACGACACCTGGCGTATAAGACGACCCCCGACTTTTGAGAAGATTTTCATGTGTTAAAAAGTCGTCTTATACGCCGGAAAATACGGTAGTTCCTAAGGTTCTTGATAAATGACTATCAGGCTTTGAAAACCTGGAATCACTGGATCGTGTTCAATAATTTTGTTGAATTAACAAAAGATTTTTAAATTGGATTTTGAATAAATGTGCAATTCATTGTTACAGTTTTGAATTTTACCGTTACTATCTTCCTTAGTGGGTCGTGCAAACCGCTATTCCGAACAATGCTATTTATAGGGGTGGGGGTGGGGGGCACTGAGGATGAGTTTGTAGCACCAAGAGTGCGGTGGACTGAAAAAGTTTGGGAACCACTGGTATAAACACATATAGTAGTATTCATTATTCTTGTCTACCGATTTATATTCATTTATATTTACATCTCTTTGTTTAATGTTTTTCAATTACTCCAATTTAGGTTTCATGAGTACTAAGTTAAACATTTCCTGTTTTGGTTTCTATTTTCGAGCCAACTGTACATTTTATTCCATACTTCATAATAGTCCAAATCATCCCTCTCTTTTAGCTCCATAGTCATTTTATCCATTTCTGTGCATTCAAGAACAAAGAAGTTACTATTCTAATTACTATTTTGTCTGAGGGTATATTATTTTGTTTCCAGTTTTGTTCAAATATGATATTTGCTGCAGTGAGTATGTGTAGTGTGACGTATTGAAGTTTTTTATTCATTTTCGGATCCAGTATTCCTAATAAAAATAATTCTGGTTTCAAATCTGTTTTTTGCTCTGTAATTTCTTCCAGCTATTTTTGAATTTTGCACCAATATTTCCTTGTGATGGGGCACGTCCACCACATGTGATGGAATGTTCCAAATTTGTAGTTACATCTCCAGCATTTGGGGGATAAATTTGGGTACATTTTGGCCAAACATGCTGAGGGCAAATGCCATCTATAAAACATTTTATAGAAGTTTTCTTTGTAGGGGACTGCTGTTGTAAGTTTATAGTTCCTTGTCCATAGTTTGTCCCACTGCTCTAATTCTTCCTGTCCTCTACATCCCCTGGAGTCCATTTAAGCTCACGCCTGTTTCAGTGACTCCATCCAGTCCCCTCATTCTCTGTCCTCCCCTTCTTCTTTTGCCCTCAATCCTTCCCAGCATTAGCCTCTTCTCCAGTGAGTCCTTCCTTCTCATTAGGTGGCCAAAGTATTTGAATTTCATCTTCAGGACCTGGCCTTCTAAAGAACAGTCAGGGTTGATCTCCTCTAGGACTGACCGGTTTGATTGCCTTGCAGTCCAAGGGACTTGCAGGAGTCTTCTCCAGCACAAGAGTTAAAAGACCTCAATTCTCTGGTGCTCAGCCTTTCTTATGGTCCAACTTTCACAGCCACACATTGCAACTGGGAAAACCATAGCCTTGACTATACGCACTTTTGGTGGCAGGGTGATGTCTCTGCTTTTTAGTAAGATTTTCCATAGCTTTCCTCTCCAGGAGCAAGCATCTTTTAATTTCTTGGCTGCAGTCCCCATCTGCGGTGATCCTGGAGCACAGGAAAACAAAATATGTCACTATCTCCATTTCTTCCCCATCTATTTGACAGGAATTGAGAGGGCCAGATGCCATGATCTTAGTTTTCTTAATGTTCAGTTTCAAGCCAACTTTTGCACTCTCCTTCTTCACCCTCATCAAGAGGCTCTGTAGTTCCTCTTCACTTTCTGCCATTAGAGTGGTATCTTCTGCATATCTGAGGTTGTTGATATTTCTCCCAACAATCTTAATTCCATCTTGTGATTCATCTAGCCCTGCCTTTCTCATGATGTGCTCTGCATATAAGTTAAATAGGCAGGGTGACAGCCTTGCCTAACTCCTTTCTCAATTTTGAACCAATCAGTGGTTCCATGTCCAGTTCTTATTGTTGCTTCTTGACCCCCATATAGGTTTCTCAAGAGACAAATAAGATGGTCTGGTACTCCCATCTCTTTAAGAACTTGCCACAATTTGTTGTGATCCACATAATCAGAGGCTTTAGCATAGTCTATGAAGCAGAAGTAGATGTTTTTCTGGAACTTCCTAGCTGAATCTCCTCGATCCAGCGTATGGTGGCAATGTGATCTCTAGTTCCGCTGCCTCTTCGAAATCCTGCCTGTACTTCTGGTAGTTCTCGATCCACATACTGCTGGAGCCTAACTTGTAGGATTTTGAGCATAACTTTACTAGCATGTGAAATGAGTGCAATGATATGCTAGTTTGAACATTCTTTGGCATTGCCCTTCTTTGGAATTGGAATGTAAACTGACTTTTTCCAATCCTGCAGGCACTGTTGAGTTTTTCAAATTTGCTGACAAATTGAGTGTAGCACTTTTACTGCATCATCTTTAAGATTTTGAATAGCTCAGTTGGAATACTGTCATCTCCACTGGCTTTGTTGCTGCTCAGATTTCCTAAGGACCATTTGAGTTCACATTCCAGGGTGTCTGGCTCAAGGTCAGTGACCACCCCATCGTGGTTATCAAGGACGCTAAGCTCGTTCTTGTATAGTTCCTCTGTATAATTTTGCCACCTCTTCTTAATCTCTTCTGCCTCTGTTAGGTCCCTGCCATTTTGGTCCTTTATCATGCCCATCTTTGCATGAAACGTTCCCTTCATATCTCCAATTTTCTTGAAGAGATCTCTGGTCCTCCCGATTCTATTGTTTTCTTCTACTTCTTTGCACCCTTCATTTAAGAAGGCGTTCTTATCTCTTCTAGCTATTCTCTAGAATTTTGCATTCAATTGGGTATATCTTTCTCTTTCTCCCTTGCCTGTCAGGGTTCCAAGTAACACCCCCAATTAATGAAAACTCCAAGGCTTGAGTTTCCTCAAAGTTGCATTTTATTAGAGATGTCATATTGGGACATCTGGGAAAATCTGAATCTGAAAGTTTCCAAGTTTTCTCCACCCACAGAAAAGTTCAAGTCCCTGTCCAACACCCACATGTCCATCACATGGTCCAATCAAACATCATTCCAACTGGAGATGCCTCTCAGTTCCAGCCTTCCAGGTGCAGGGCAAGTTGTCCTTGACTTCTTGAGAAAGGAATGTTAGTATTACTATACATCACCCATGCTCCATACAATCCCCCCTCCCAATTTCCCACAGTACATTTTGGCCAGCCTTGCTGGAGCTAGGTGCCAACGATATAGCATTTTATACTGATTTTCCTTATAAGCCACTGATTTTGTTAATATATAGTTTTTATTCCAAATAGTTTCCCAATCATCTAGGTTTATGTTATGCCCTACATTTTTTGCCCATGCGATCATCAGTTCTTTTACCACCTCCTCTGCTCTATCAAATTCTAATAAATAATTATATAATTTAGATATTAATTTTCTTTCAGGGCCAATCAGCAATTTATCTAATTGTCTTGGTTCCAAATCTATTCCATATTCCTCCTTATCGTTTTTGTATCTGGATTGTAGTTGTAAGTATGGCCACCAGTCAATGGATATTCCTTGTTCTTTTAATACCTGGTTTAATACCTGGTTACTTTTCAGCTTTCCCTGTTTATGTAAGATTTCTGTGTATCTAGGCATTTTACTAATGTCTAATGTGTTGGGGTGGATCATAGCTTCCATGGTAGATAGCCAACCGGGAATTTTCATATAATGTTTCTTCTTTATATCTTCCCTAATTCATATCAGTACATCTCTTATTTTATGTCTGTAAAAGTATGAATGTATCCTATTCCCTTTGTCCCACATAAAAGCATGCCACCCCTTTTGTAAATTGTGTCCTTCCAGAATTAAGATTCTTCTATTCCTTAAATTCACCCAATCCCTTATCCAAACTAACGTCGCCGCTTTGTGGTATAGTTCCCATGCTGGAAGACCAAAACCACCCCTACTTCTACTATCTTGGAGAAAGCGTAATTTTATCCTTGCCTTTCTTCCGGACCAGAAAAGATTAGTAATAATTTTATTAAGTTCCATAAAAAAATTTCTATCTAATGGGATGGGGATTGTTTGAAATAAATGTAATAGTTTAGATAGGATATTCATCTTAATAGTCGCTATCCTACCTAAAAGCGATATTTGCAACATTTCCCACTTTTCCAAATCTTTCTTAATTTGTTAGACCAGCACCATATAGTTATCCTCCTTTAACGAGGAACACCTCGCTTTTAAGCATATCCCTAGATATTTAATTTTCTTAACAATTTGTAAGTCCATTTCTTTTTCTGATTCTTTTTTTCTGAGTTGTTGTTAGATTTTTAACTATCATTTTGGTTTTCCCTCTATTAATTTTAAGTCCTGATACTTCCCCATATGTTTCTATTTCCCGTATTAGGGAGGGGCCAGATTCCAGAAGTTCCTCAATAATAAATACCATATTGTCAGCAAAGGCCTGTGCCTTGTATTCTTCTCTTTTAATTTTCATTCCCTTTATCTCTCGGTTTGCTCTAATTCTATTTAATAATATTACTAAAGTTAAAATGAAAAGAGATTGTGTCCCAGTATTGCTTTTCCTACTCTTTTATTGACTATGAAGGCTACTCCATTTCTTCTGAGGGATTCTTGCCCACAGTAGTATACCTGATGGTCATCTGAATTAAATTCACCCATTCTTGTCCATTTTAGTTCGCTGATTCCTAAGATGTCGATGTTCAGTCTTGTCATCTCTTGTTTGACCACGTCCAGCTTGTCTTGATTTATGGATCTTACATTCCAGGTTCCTATGGAGAAAAAATCTTTTCAGCATCAGACTTTCCTTTCACCACCAGATACATCCACAGCAGAGTTTCCTTTTGGCTTCAGCCCAGTTGCTTCATTCTTTCTGGCGCTACTACTACTAGCCCTCTGCTCTTCCCCAGTAGCATATTGGACACCTTCCAACCTGAGGGGCTCATCTTCCAGCGTCATATCTTTCTGCCTTTTGGTACTACTGTCCAAGGGGTTTTCATGGCAAAGATACTGGAGAGGGTTGTCATTTCCTTCTCCAGTGGATCACGTTTTGTCAGCGCTCTCTACTATGACCTGTCCATCTTGGGTGGCCCTGAATGGCATAGCTCATAGCTTCATTGAGCTATGCAAACCCCTTTGCCACAACACGGCAGTAATCCATAAAGAGGGCCATAACTGTAGCTCTAATTAAATAGTCCTATTTCTAAAGGTCTCTTTTATTTCAGATTCTTGCCTATTTGAGGAATGTGCAGTTCAACAATAGCGCTGGAGATGAAGTCTCCATCTCAGAAGATGGACTGGGATCTGCTCGTTATGATCTTTTGAATTGGATTCTCCTCCCGAATCAATCCTTTGTTCCCATAAAAGTTGGGCAAGTAAATCCTAAGGCTCCCCCAGGCCAAGATTTCACCATTAACTCTGATGGAATCATCTGGGCCAGAAAGGTGAGCTGCAATGAAATGTTGTAAGTTCAGGGAAAGAGTCATTCTCTTCCTTAGATGCAGCACATGTTCCTAACTTGAAAAATAATCAGTTGAATCAGAAATTATGGCATTTGGTGAAAAATCTGCTTTGCACACAACACCTTTGAGCTCTGATTTATGTCATTCCATAAAGAATTAGACTTGGAATTGACTTCTGCTTGAAACACAGGATGCAATTAAAAGTAAGCAACAGTGATTTCCACGAACCACTTCCTCTCAGTTGTATCCTGACAGTTCTTTCTTTTAGAAATTCTCTTGTCCCATCACAAGACTTCCTCTGCAGGCTGAGACTCCAGTTTCAATCTCCCACATCCATGGGTGTGTCAGGAATGCCACTGGCCTGAATCCCTCAGGACTGTTCTTGATTTCTGACAGACAGTGGCAATATGTTTCTTTAGAAGAGAATCTGAACACAGAAGAAGGAATAAGGGAGGGAAATAGGAATGGGGAAAAGCATGAATGCAGCAGGTTGATTGCTTAGGTCATCTCAAGTATTTCTCTTTTCTCTTTCAGAAGGTGCCCTTTGCCAGGTGTGGCATCAAGAGGTGCCATGCAGGAGAGAGGAGAAGAGTTCCAGAGGGAAAGCAGATTTGCTGCTACCATTGTGAGGGTTGTCCCGAAGGGACCTTTTCTAATCAGACAGGTAGACAAGACTTCAAATATAGATCTTCCAGGATCAAAGAAAAAATTCATTATGTCATGTTTGTCATTTTAAGAAGATTGACATGAAACAATATTTTTTCAGGAAAACCTTTCAGTTTACAGATCTAAACTGCCCTGGCCACAGAGACACCTTTCCCGATCCTCAGCAGTTCCATGCAGGATAGCTTTAGGGCAGAATTTATGAATCTCCAACTTGGATGTCCACTGCTACTCTAACATCCAATTGGAAAAACTGCCTTCCAATCTTTCCTGAGGAAGTGGGGTTTGAGGTCCAAGCTTTAATTTTTATTATTCAGGATAAGCTCCTTCCGTCCCCACTATCAGCCTCTGAGGAAATAGAAAATATAGTAAGAAACAAGAATTTCTAACTAATGCAAAGATTGGCCTCATTTATATTTGTCTTTCAGGCACATTTAGAATCTGATTTTTTTAAAAAAAAAGTTGACAAAAAGGAGGAACTTGTCCATTAAAAAATTCCTTCTCATGTGCTGCAACTGGTTACATGTCCGGTCCCATAGATCTCTATTGGGATGCTGCCATACTGGTGGGAGGGGGAGGCTTGGGGGGGGGGTTGTGCAGGTTTCGTTTGCATTGCTTTGCTGTACCTTGTGGGAAAAAGGGAGTGGGGAAGGAATGTGCCTTAGGTCATTCTAGGGAGGGGGGAAGGAACGTGCGTTGAGCTATCTTCCAGGATCAAAGAAGAGATTCTGTGAGAGAACAATTCCCTCCCAGTTGCTGTGCCTATTAATGACCTTTGGCTTAAATAATTGAATAAGCCAATCAGAGCGCAGCTCCTAGTTTTGAATCTCCCGGGCTTTTCTAACTGCCACTGAGACAGTATATAAGGAGCTGCTTGCCAGCAGGCAAAACAGTTTGGGGTCAGAGGCAGAGCTGAAGTCACTAAAGCCTCCTCCTTCTGAGGAAGAAAGACCCGGACTCCAATTGCACAGAGCGATTGCAGAAAGAGCTGACCGGACATTGCAAAAGGAAACTGACTACTGATGTTCTTTTAATAGACTTTGTTTTATTCGTGTAAATAAAAGCAGTTTAGTTTAAGCTCTTCTGAGACTTGTCTGTTTGGTGAATTATAAAGAGATAAGGTTGCGGTCTACAAACCTCCATAGCACATTCATTGAATCTATTTTGTTTATTGTTATCATTTTTGATATGGTTGACATGCACTCGTACTTTTCAGCAGAACCTTTCAGTTGATGGATCTAAATTGTCCTGGCCACAGAAGTCACCTTTCCCAATCCTCAGCAGTTCCATGCAGGATAGTTTTAGGGCAGAATTTATGAATCTCCAACTTGCATTTCAACTCCTCTTCTAATATCTGATTATGAAACCCAAATTCTAATCTTTTCCTGAGGAAGTGGGGTTTTCAGTCCAAGCTTTAATTCATCCATCAATGCTATCAAACTCTGAGGAAATAGACCTGCCAGAGAAAGAGGAGATTCATCTATCTGTGCTTCTTTGATAGAGTAGGAGCAATCAAATAAGTGTGAATGAACAGATTTGAAGCACAAAGCAGAGAGGTTAAGGCAAGGATAATGTACAGATAAACAAATAGCAACATTCCTGGATATCAGGTCTATCAATCTTCTGTGTGTTCCATTATAAAGTAGGGGAGAAAACAGGCAGCAATCTCAAACTGAAAACTATATTACTTGTGGAAGTCCACAGTGAATGGATAGCTGGAATTGAACTAATCCTCGTCACTGGCTAATCTATCCTAGAATCATTATAAGTGCAGCATGATTTCCTTGAATGAATGAATTCTTAAACAATAATTCTTGATTTCAGATGCAGCTCAATGTGAACCCTGCCCAGAAGACCAATATCCCAACAAGGACAAGGACCACTGCATTGCCAAGAAGATCCACTTCCTTGCCTATCAAGACACCATTGGAAACACTTTAGTTTCTCTCACTCTTTTTCTCTCTGTGAGCACATCTGCAGTCCTGGTGATTTTCTATAAACATCATGACACACCGATTGTTAAGGCCAACAACAGAGAACTCACCTACATCCTCCTGGTCTCCCTCCTGCTCTGCTTCCTCTGCTCCTTCCTCTTCATTGGTCAACCAGGGAAGCTCACCTGTCTCTTCCAACAATCTGCCTTTGCCATTCTCTTTTCCCTGGCAGTTTCCTCTGTGTTGGCAAAAACTGTCATGGTAGTTCTGGCCTTCATGGCCACCAAACCTGGGAACAAGACAAGGAAATTCTTAGGAAAACCACTGACCAACTTCATTGTCTTAGCCTGTCCTCTGGTCCAAGCAGTACTTTGTGCCACCTGGCTGACAACTTCTCCCCCATTTCCTAACTTGGATTTCCACTCCTTGTTTGGAGAGATCGTCTTGGAATGCAAGGAAGGTTCAGCTTTAATGTTTTACATTGTCCTCATCTATCTAGCTTTTTTGGCTTTTGTTAGTTTCACTGTGGCATTTCTAGCTAGGAAATTGCCTGATAGTTTTAACGAAGCCAAGTTCATTACTTTTAGCATGCTGGTCTTTTGCAGTGTTTGGATCAGCTTCCTCCCCACCTACCTGAGCACCAAAGGGAAGTCCATGGTGGCTGTGGAGATCTTCTCCATTTTGGCCTCTGGAGCTGCTCTCTTGGCTTGTATTTTTTTCCCCAAATGCTACATTATTCTGCTGAGGCCCGATCTCAATTGTAGAGAAAATATAGTAAGAAACAAGAATATCTAACCAAGGCAAGGAGTTGCCTCATTTATATTTGTCTTTCTGGCATGTTTAGAAAGTGATAAGATTTCTAATAAATGATGACATGAAGGAGGAATTTATCCATAAAAGAATTCCTTATCAAATTTTGCAACTGCTTACAATATTCCTCTGGTCAGTCTTTTGTTTTTCATGTTTTCAAAATGTCCTTAGTGAGGTCCAGTGCCCTGTATGGAAGGAAAACTTCTTGTTAAAGATGTGTTTATTATTTTGGATATTTCTAAGTTTATATGGCAAAGGAAAAAACCAAGAATCTGATACAAACTACTGCAAGATTGTAAGGAAAAAGGGGTCTTGGGTTTTCCAGACTTGAAATTATATTTTGAGGCATGTTGTCTGGCCTTGTTAAAAGAGTGGGTGAACCTCCAGAATAAGAGGCTACTTGGATTAGGGGGCCACGAATTAAGGTTTGGTTATTTATGGTATGATAAAGTTAAAGTTAATGTTGATTTTAATAATTACTTTGCTAGATGTGCCATACTTAGAGTTTGGAATAAATATAAAACAAGGTTCTATACGAAGTTGCCTCTTTGGGTGTCCCCACAAGAAGCTTTTTTAAGAAAATAAATGGTGGTGAAGCCAGACGGCTGGATGTGTGGTAAAATATTATCTTCAAACTCTGGTGAACCTACATTAAAGTTGAGGGAAGAACTTGAATTAGAAGGTTATGTTTGCCATTGGTTTACATACCAACAACTGGAAGAATGGCTTAAATCAAATAAAAAGAGTTGTGGGTTTGATTTTGCTAAGAATGAATTGGAAATATTACTGTGTGGTAATGATGACCATATTATTGCTAAGATTTATAAAATGTTATTGAAATTGAATTTCGAAAGTGAACATGTAAAGCACTGTATGATTCACTGGCTAAGGAATTTCGGATATAATGTGATGCTTGAACAATGGGAAAATATGTGGATGAAATGTTTAAAATTTACACTAAAGTATAATTTCAAAGAAAAATTTGATAAGATGATGTATCGCTGGCATTTAACACCAGATAAGTTATCCAGAATGTATAACGGTATTTCAAATAAAGAAAAAGAAAAAAGGAAGTTTTACCATTTATGGTGGACCTGTGATAAAGCAAAGAAATTTTGGAGTAAGGTTCATATTATAATACAGAATATTCTTCAAAGGAAAATAAAAATGAAACCAGAAACTTTTCCTTTGGATTTAATAGAAAAAAAAATAGAGAAAAAAATTGATCTTTTATATATTGAAAGCAGCAAGAGTATTATACGCACAAAAGTGGAAGGAGACTTAGATTCCCACTATGGAGGAAGCTGATGGAGTTGGCAGAAGTGGAAAAAATTGATCATTTTGGTTAAAGGAAAGAATATAAGTATGTTTATTTCCACATACAGAAATTCTGAACTTTATGCTTGAGGTGGAAAAAAATGAAACTTTGATTTGGATTTTACCGATTAGATTGATATGTTTTTCTAGAAATGGCTAGTTTATATTACTATGGAAAAACAAAAAGTTGTGGTTTGAAGTTAATGCTTTTTTTTTTCTTTCTTCAACAGAGGGAGTCAGAAGTCAATGTTTCTTCTTTTCTTTTCTCCAATTTCTCCTGGTGTAGGGTTTCCTGCCTGGGCAGGAGGTTGGACTAGAAGACCTCCAAGGTCCCTTCCAACTCTGTTATTCTATTCTATTCCTCGCTTTTCTCTCCCTGTTTCCCCCTCACACACACTGTGTCTTCCTCTTTACTTTTGTATTTTGTATTCTATCTAATAACCTAATAAAAAATGTTAAACTGCAAAAAGATGTGTTTATTGTTTCAAAGAGGATGCCATGGAGGATTTTCAATGTGATAACCTTGAGTTGGGCACGGATGCAAAGCAGAAACCAATGCAGCTTGTAAAACAGGGCTATGACATGAGCCATTCTAGGGATAGATAACATTGTCCACCCTGCTTCATTCAGCACCAGCTGTAGCTTCCAAATGCTCTTCAAAGGTAGCCCTACGTAGAGCCCATTGTGTGAATTCAAATGCAAGAGGACCAGGGCATGAGTGACTGAGCCCAGGGAATCACGATCCAGGAAAAGGTCCAACTGGCACACTGTAAGAAGTTACGGAACTAGAAAGAGTTCTGAGTCCAGGAGGGCAGGAAGGCCTCATCCCCAAGAAGCAGTTGGGACTCCCCTCCCCACTCTGCACCACCCGAACCCAGCTCCAGAGCTGACCCACACACCCTGCACTCATGGATTTTGGGGCCCCACAGCCAGGCCACTCCCGCTTTGCTTCCTGCCTCACCTTGCAGCAGTGGCAGCAGCAGCAGCCAGGATCAAGAGGCAAGCAGGCCCGGGCATCCCCTCAGGGAAGTGAGGCTGGGCAGTAGAGTCCCTGTGCCCTGGGAACCCTAGTGTTGGGTGCCTGCTGCCCAGGGCCCCAGGTAGCCCATGCTGCCCTCCAGGGCCTGCCCACGTGGCCTGAGAGGATCAGTGAGAGTCCTCCAGTGGATCAGGGCCTGGCGCCCACCCTGGACCCACCCCCAACACAAGAGGACATTGAACTGGTCACACCCACACTGGCCATGCCCACCCAGGCAGTTGCAACCACCCAGTCACCACCACCCTGGCCACCAAGGGCAACAACAATCCTGATCTGACCCTCAATGAAATGGAGTTTGACACCCCTGATCTAGCTCATGTTCAGTCAGTTTCATCCCTCATGTCCCTTCAGCAGAGCTCTGGATGTCTCTTGATCCTTTTCAGCTCCCTCAATTGAATCATGGGCCATGTTGGGAACAATGGACCAAGAGAGGTTGTATGTGAGTGATCCTATCCAAGATCTCAGTAGCTTTCCTATTCCAGGTAGTGGCCAAGGCCTCAGAAGGACCATGCAGCAGAGCCTGGGGTATAATCCTCAGTTCCATTTGAAACCCCATCAGTCTCAAAGAGTAGACTGATCAAAAAGATCCACCCCCTGCAGAGAGGGGGAGCATAAAAGAATCTCAAAGTCATCGGGCCATGATCTGGCCAGGACAAAGCGGACCAGGGCAACTCCTCCTCAGATCATGTTGGAAGTGATCTGTTTTAAGTTGAGCCAAGAAGGATGGTGGTCATGGTGAAATGCCTCGAAGGCGAGCCCCAGAGATGGCAAATGGATATCCCTCAAGACCATAAGCCTCGGGAACCCCACAGTCAACTGTCACATGCCCTCCAGAGGCTCAGACATGGAGGTTGCTATGCCGCAAGAGGGTTGGTACAGTAGTAACAATTCCAACTGGCCCTGTGAATGAATCTTCAAGAAAAGACCTGACAATTTGGGGAGCAGTACCCCGAAAGACCAAAAGAGAGACCCAGAGGACAATTGCTACCCTTAGGCTAGAGCAACAGAAATTTGCAAGTCTTGACAAACCTGAAGCTTCATGGGGACACCGGCTGGAAAAATAGCGGTCTCTGATGAACTCTGTGAAAATCCAGCCGAACTAACCACTCTTGGGTCTTTGGACTGGAACCGTCTGTAGGAATGGCAAAGAAGGAGAGGCATCTTGGATGACCAAGAGGAACAGGCAAGCTCCTCGATAGGTCAGAAACAGCTCTTCAGACTGGCAGTGGGAGTGGGGTGGGGGGGAGTGGGGTGGCCATTGTAAAATGATTGCTCTGAAGCTGGGGTAACTGGACTAAGTTTTTGTGCAGGAGCGGTGTTTGAACGGAGTGCTGGTACCGGGTGAATGATTGGCCAACTCATAGGTAAAAGAAAATTGTGAACAGGGATATTAAAAGGTATCCCGGAGCTGAAATGACTGGCTAATTGGCATTTGGGAAATTCCACGGAGGGAGAAGGACAAAGCGGAGACTAAAACATCAAAGCCCAAGAAGGTTTTTGCATCTATAATTGGATCTGGAGAAACTAAAAATAATGAAAGAAAAGAACCCGAGGAAAAGTATTTTTTATGTGGATTTAAAGTATTTTTGACAGTTTTAACAATTAGCTGGTTTGAGAGCAATGAGGATTTGAGAGAGACATCTGCTGGTGGGAAGAGAGTACTGCAATACTTGGTGGAAGTTAGAAGAGAAAGTACAGCTGTGACTTTGACTTCCGAAAAAGGTAAGTTGGAAACTGTGAGAACTTTTAAGGAGTGTTTGTCTTTCTACATTGCTTGGTTTCGATTCTCAATGGCTGTGGAAGATAACAAATCTTCAACTTGGATTAGGCTGGACAAATATTTGAACTGGACATTAGAATTTGAGAATACAAAAAGACTATATGGATTTTAAATTCTAATTAAATGTGACATAATTCAAAAGTCTTAACAATTTGTTAAATTGGCAATATGGAGTCTTGGATGTGTGAGGAATTAATTGAGATGTTTAAAAATATGCATGAATCTCTAATAGGTAATAGAAAGTCAGAAATTTTGCTGGAATACACAGAGCAGGAAATAGGAGAGGAGGTGATAAAAAGGAGCATAAATGAGGAGCAAGAAAATAATATTGAAGGAAAAGGAATTGAAAGCAAAAAGCAGTTAGATGATTTCACTGGGATTTACAGTGGCAAAAAATGAGTGGACGGGGGGAAACATCCCCCCAAAAAGGGTAAAGAGGGAAACAGCGGGTAGAGAATAGGAAAATCTTGGGGAGAACTACTTAAATAATATATTTAAAAGTGAGAAAAAGATACAATACATATAAAAAAAAGTTAAGAGAATGGAATAAAAGGAGAAAATCATCAAGAAGTGTATTTTTGGAGAGACTAAGAGAAAATGGTTAAAGAAGGGAAGATTAGTGGAAAGGAGGAAGGAAAACAAGATACATATTAGTAGATTTAAGGGAATTGTATTAATATTATTAATTGTAGATAGTCAACTAAGTTAAAGGGTTTTTATGTAAGATTTGAATATGATGATGTATATTGTTTATAATAAAACAGAATAGCAGATGAAATGGGAAACGGCAATTTGGTTTAATTTTGAAGACAATTTAAATTAAGAGAAGAAGTTGAAATGTTAAAAAGTGGGGTGGGGAATTTGAGAAATATATTTAACAATTGAGAAATAAGATGTTATTGGAAGAGATTAGGAATTAAAGGGTGGGTAGTGATATTGTTTATGTATTGAGAAGAAAATAAGATAAGATAAAGAAGTGTGGAAAGAGAATATTATGGCTGAAATTGGAAACAGAGATATGATGTAAAATGTATTTGAGAAAAAATGAACATGGCAGAAGCTGAAATAATAAGATATGGTGAAAAATGATTAATTGGTGATAAAGGATTATATAAAAGAGATGAATATGGAAAAAATGGGAAGATTAGAATAGATTATAAAGATTATAATGTATAAGATGTGAGCCGGTCAACAATCTGTTCATAAAATACGTATGATGAAAGAAAAATTCAAATGAAACTTGTTTACAAAAAAAAGAAAGAAAGAAAGAAAGAAAGAAAGAAAGAAAGAAAGAAAGAAAGAAAGAAAGAAAGAAATTTGCAAGTCTTGCAAAAAATAATTGCACTTAATATCCTGAGATGGTTCCTCAAATTCCATTTCTGCCTTCTGCCACTATTCCCAAGTAGCCTTCAAATGATCTGACCCAACTAGGGCATAAGCCAAAATCCATCTTGTGTGCAGGGATCACTTTCATGGAGGACAACTACACACCTTCCCCATGACTCCATCTGCTCTGTGAATTACAAGAAGAGACACAAACATGTTTTCCATTCTGCTGTATGAAGAGAAGCTGTTGTTAAGGGGATGGGATAATGGCTTTTCCCTGCAATTATCAGAAGAACAGCCATTCTTCATTTATCCCCTGTGGATTTCTAGACACAAAGATCTTCCAGGATAAAACCTGCTTTAAAAAATATCTCTGAGTTCACCAGATGGGGGGCAGAACGTGTCACCTTAGCCTGTCTTGCAAAGAGCTCACTCCTGGGTTTGAAGAGACTCACATGCCTTTGTTCTCTCTATGGTCACAGCCCAAAGACAGGTAAGAGGAAGGATTATTGATATAAATTTGTCCTGGTGCCATCCAGGTGGCACAGGTGGTGTCTGATCTGCTAAAGTTCCAGTGAGATTTCAGAAGCAACTTTCAAATCCGCTTCTGCCTAAACCTTGATTTCTGTTCTAGGAGGGAAGGTGATAATTATGACCGGGCAGGAGTCATGCTCCTTCTGATGATGCTGATGCTCTTCTGGCTCCTGGCTCCGACTACAGCAAAGAGGCTGCAAACCATTTGTGTGCTCAGGTGTTATATCCAGTTAAATGAAAGCTACTATAGGCCTGGTGATCTCATTCTTGGTGGGCATTTGCCCTTGGGAACAACGTTAAAGTCTCCTGTCCCAGACTTTAATACAGTGAAGCTTATTTTTGATAATGTGTAAGTTTCAGCTGAAGGAGAAACATGCAGATAATTGTTTTCTTTGCTTTAAACTCGGGGACCTTTTTCAGAAATGCTTCTTCTAGTGTATTCTACTGTCCTGGTGTAGTGCACATTTTGTGCTTTTCTCAATAAATTAGCAAGCTCTTCAAATAGGCTGGAATTCTCAATCTCCTCATCATGAAGATGACAAACAACAAAATTGAAGAGGGAAGCTGTGCTGGCCTAGTGAAAAAGTCAAATTATGATATTAATCTGACCGGTAACTTCTGGTAGAAAATTCAAATAAAAGCTCAACACTCTTCAAGTATTCAGAAGTTACAAAAATCCCTCTCAGCGTTGGAATCAGCATTGCTCATGTGTAATGGCCTTTAGTAAATCTATGAGGTGATTCCTACTGTATTCCTGTGCTCAGCAATCCTTACCACACCTGAAGAAGCTGCTCCAAGAGAGTCCTTAAATATTTACGGTGAAAGGGGAACAGCTGGAAAGGATTTCAGCCACTGGAGCAAAGTGAATATGGAAGGAATGATAGAGAGTGTAAAAGAGTCCATGATATCAATGGAAAGGCTTCTGTCCTTTCTCACAGTCATCCAAGTTCAGCCAAAGGAAATCCTTTGAATAAAAACTGTAACATTTTTCTCACTACAGATTCGCCATCAGTAACTACCAGCAGTTCCTTGCACTGATGTTTGCTGTCTCCGAGGTCAATAAGGATTTTCTTCTGCTCCCCAACATCACCCTTGGCTTCCACATCTATGCACATTTCCAGAGCGAGAAGATTATTTCCTTAAACAGTCTCTCCATGCTCTCCTCACAAGGCCAAGTGATCCCAGGTTACAAATGTCACCTGCAGGACACTCTGCTCTCCGTTATTGGTGGTCTCAGTACCAAGTCCTCAAGGCTGATGGCCTCCATCTTCAGCATTTTTAAGATCCCACAGGTAAGAGAACTTCCTTGGATGCATTATGGAATAGATAAAGATCAAAATCACACACAGAAGCCAAACATGTAACCAAAAGTAGTTTTTTTGTGGGATGGGGGCATATAATGAGCTTTTGACTCTTAGATTATTCTTTATTAAAGGGTAACCAGCATTTTAGTGCCATTTATTCTCTGTATCAGTTTCTTCTGCATGGTTTCTTCTCTTGTCTTCTTACAACCAATAAAAATGGCTAAGAAGGGAAGAAAATGAAGTTTGCCAGTCAAAGTGAGTCAGCCTGACTTGAGGGCCATCAACCACACAATGGTCACTACTAGAGTCAGCATGAAACTTTTACTTTGTCTTTGAAAACAGAATCTCTTTTTCTCCAGCTGGGTGTTGGCTTTGAGTTCTCTCAGGGAGAGAGAAGAGTTTATCCTTCCTTCTTCCGGATTAATCCCAAGGAATCTCCTCAGTATGTGGGTTTAGTCCAGCTGCTCCTGTATTTCCAGTGGAACTGGGTTGGACTACTGGCCCCTCAAGATGAGAGGGGAGAACGTTTCATCTCAACTCTGAGGCCAATGCTCCAGGAGAAGGAGATCTGCCTGGCCTTCACTCTAATGCTGGAATTGGATAGTATTCTAATCACTCAGGACAAGTTTATTCTCAATTTCCATACCTGGTCTAAAGCAGAAGTGTTTATTCTATTTGCTGACTTAGCTGTTACTAGCAGTTTAATAGGGGCAGTAAATTTTTTTGAAAAAATCATAAAAGTATCATTTAGAAAAGTTTGTATCTTCACTTCCCATTGGAAACTTGGTGTGGAGGAATCTAAATACATATTGCGATATTTAAAGGTTTTCCATGGAGTCTTGCATTTTAGGGACCACTCTGGGGATGTGTCTCAATTCAGCCACTTCCTCCTGTCTTTAGACCCCCTGAACCCCCAAGGAGATGTCTTTCTCCCTCCGTGGTGGGAAGCGGTCTTTCGCTGCAAGATCCATAAATCAGGAAAGATCCCTCCAAAGGGGAAAAAACAATGTACAGGAAAGGAGAATCTGCAGAATGTGCCCAATTACACTTTTCAAAAAAGAATGACAGGTGAAAGTTACAATATCTACAATGCTGTTTATGCTCTGGCACACGCTTTACATGCAATGGATGGATCCAGAGTTCGACCGACCATAATGAGGCTTGGAAAGAGGATCTCAGATGTACAGTCATGGCAGGTAATTTCTTTGGTTTTTGACTCAGTCCACAGACACTTAAATTGGAAGCTTCCCATATGAATTTCTTCAGTTCCTGATTAAATGTCTGCCTTCTCCCATACCAATTCATCTGAGACCCTTCCCCCTTTTTTAGTTTACCATTTGTTGTGCTACACAACTTTTTGTGTGAAAACAGCTTCTGATTAAGTATGGATGGAAACTAACCAAGGAGAGAAGCAACCTAGAACTAAGGAGAAATTTCTTAAGGGTGGGTTTACCTTTAGAATTTGTGGGAGCCCCATTGCTGGAGTCATTTAAGAAGAGACAGGATAGCCACTTGTATAAAACTGTAGAGGGTCTGTTGCCTCAGCAGGGGGTTGGACTAGAAGACCTTCAATGTCCCTTCCAATACTGTGATTCTGTTTTTATGACAACGACAGCACAGAGCAAGATTCAAAGTGGTCCTAAAGGGTTCCTGTCTGAAATTCATCAGAATTTCCTGCATCAAAGCCTAAAATGTTGGACCTCTCTGACTAGTGAAGTGATCAACCAGGTCGGATGCTTCCTTCCACGTGGCCCAATTGATCAAACCTGGTTCCTGCCTTCTGCTGCCTTTGACAATGAGCTAGAGAAAACCAGTGGAATTTTCCATGATTCTCTTAGAAATGGTTTATTCATTCCAAAAATTCATTTATCAATTAAAAAGACCATGGGAAAAAGTAACTATTTGAAAGTGCATGTAGCCAAGTATCACAAGAGGAAAAGCCTACAATTAAATTTAGATTGTGGAACTAAAATTCTTGTGTTTTGCTCAAATTGGAGTTGGAAACCATGCCCAGTGATGAAGAGAAAACTTTTAGTTTCAGAGTTAAATACACCTGATTCCTCAGATTTCCAGCAAGAGACAGAACTAGCTTCTCAAATATAAACCCATCTTCTCAAGATGCCCTTTATGTGATGATAGAAGCCATGATGTCTCATTTGTAGCTTTAGCCCAAATATTCGAATTTCTGAATGTCTCTTTTATTTCAGATTCTTGCCTATGTGAGTAATGTGCAGTTCAACAACAGTGCTGGAGAGGAAGTCTCCTTCTCAGAAGATGGACTGGGATCTGATTGTTATGATCTTCTCAACTGGGTTCTCTTCCCCAATCGATCTTTTGTCCACAGGAAGGTTGGTCAAGTAAATCCTGAGGCTCCTCCAGGCCAGGATTTCACCGTTTACTCTGATGGAATCATCTGGGCCACAAAGGTGAGTTGCAAGAAAATGTTCTAAATTCACAGAAAGATTCATTCTCTTCCTGAGGTGCAGAACATCTTTCTAAGTTGAAAAATAATCAATTGAGTCAGAAATTATGGCAGTTATTTGGTGAGAAATCTGCTTTGTATGTAACACATTTGTGGTCTGATTTGTGTCATTCCACAAAGAGTTAGGCTTGGGAACAACATCTGCTTGAAACGCAGGATGCAATTACAGCTAGTAACAGTGATTTCCATTGACCACTGTCACTCAGTTGTATCCTCATGGTTCTTTATTTTAGAAATGCTGTGGTTCAGTCACAATCCTTCCTCTGCAGGTTGAAACCCCAGTTAAAATCTCCACCATCTGTTGATGTCTCAGGAATTCCAGTGGCCTGAAGCCCCCAGGAGCTGTTCCACATTTCTGATAGATGGTAGCAATGTATCTCTTTAGAAGAAAATCTGAACATAGAAGTAGGAATGGGGAAAAGCATGAATGCAGCAGGTTCATTGCTTAGGTCATCCCAAGTATTTCTCTTTTCTCTTTCAGAAGGTGCCCTTTGCCAGGTGTGGCATGAAGAGGTGCCATGCAGGAGAGAGGAGAAGAGTTCCAGAGGGCAAGCAGGTTTGCTGCTACCAGTGTGACCCTTGTCCAGAAGGGACCTTTTCTAATCAGACAGGTAGGCAAGACTTCAAATGTAAATCATCCAGGATCAAAGAAGACATTCATTAAGTCATTTTTTTGTTATTGTTATTTTTATGAGATTGTCATGAAATCATATCTTCCAGGAAAACCGTTGCTGAAATCAGTTTCCAGATATAAACTGCAGTGGTCACAGAAGCCACCTTTCCCAATCCTCAGCAGTTCCATGCAGGATATCTTTAGGGCTGAATTTATGAATCCCAACTGAGATTTCCATTGCTACTTTAACATCCAATTGCAAAAACTGCCTTCCAAACTTACCTGAGGAAATGGGGTGTGAGGTCCAAGGTTTAATTTTTATTATTCAGAATAAACTCCTTCTATCAGCACTATCAACCTCTGAGGAAATAGACCTGCCAGGGAAAGAGGACATTCATTTATTTATGTCTCTTTGATAGAGCAGGAGGGAGCAAAAAACATCTAAATGGACAGATTTGAGATACGAAGTAGAGAGGTTAAGGCAGGGCAGGGGTGAAATCCAGCAGGTTCTGACAGGTTCTGGAGAACCGGTAGTGGAAATTTTGATTAGTTCAGAGAACTGGCAAACACCAGCTCTAGCTGGTCCCAGAGTGGGGTGGGAATGGGGATTTTGCAGTATCCTTCCCCTGGTACACCCACCAAGTAACACCACACCTACCAAGCAACACCCAAAGAACCAGTAGTAAAAAATTTTGAATTTCACCACTGAAACAGGGATAATATACACACAAACAAAACAGCAGCATTTCTGGATAACAAATCTGTCTTTCTTCTATGGGTTCCATTATAAAATGGGAGAAAAAAAAGGCAGCAACCTTAAACTGAAAGCCACGTTACTCATGGAACTGCAGAGTGAATGGATAACTGGAATTGGATAAATCCTCATCTCTGGCTAATCTATCCCCAGGATCATCATAAATGAAGAATGATTTGCTCTTTTTGATGTCCCATAAATTACACATGGGTTCTCACAACACGCCAACAGCAGAAAGGCAACACTCATATGTTCTTTAAAATAGGGATAATGGGCATGGTAGATGCCCCGGAAATTCTTAAATAGACTATTGATTTCAGATGCTGCTCACTGTCAACCCTGCCCAGAAGACCAATATCCCAACAAGGACAAGGACCAATGCATTGCCAAGAAGATCCACTTCCTTGCCTATCAGGACACCCTGGGATACACTTTAGTTTTTCTCGCTCTTTTCCTCTCTGTGATCACTTCTGCTGTCCTGGTAATTTTTTATAAACACCATGACACACCAATAGTCAAGGCCAACAACCGAGACCTCACCTACCTCCTCTTGACCTCCCTCCTGCTCTGCTTCCTCTGCTCCTTCCTCTTCATTGGTCAACCAGGGAAGCTCACCTGTCTCTTCCAACAATCTGCCTTTGCCATTCTCTTTTCCCTGGCAGTTTCCTCTGTTTTGGCAAAAACTGTCATGGTAGTTTTGGCCTTCATGGCCACCAAGCCAGGGAACAAGACAAGGAAACTCTTAAGAAAACAACTGACCAACTCCATTGTCATAGCCGGTCCCCTGATCCAAGCAGTCCTTTGTGCCACCTGGCTGGGAACCTCTCCCCCATTTCTTAACTTGGACTTCCACTCCTTGTTTGGAGAGATCATCTTGGAATGTAAGCAAGGCTCAGCTGTAATGTTTTACATTGTCCTCTCTTACCTAGGACTTTTGGCCGTCATCAGTTTCACAGTGGCCTTTCTGGCTAGGAAATTGCCTGATAGTTTTAATGAAGCCAAGTTCATTACTTTTAGCATGCTGGTCTTTTGCAGTGTTTGGATCTCCTTCCTCCCCACCTACCTGAGCACCAAAGGGAAGTCCATGGTGGCTGTGGAGATCTTCTCCATTTTGGCCTCTGGAGCTGCTCTCTTAGCTTGTATTTTTTTCCCCAAATGCTACATTATTCTGCTGAGGCCGGATCTCAATTGTAGAGAAAATATAGTAAGGAACAAGAATTTCTAACCAATGCAAGGAGTTGCCTCATTTATAATTGTCTTTGTGGTATGTTTAGAAAGTGATAAGATTTCTAATAAATGATGACATGAAGGAGGAATTTATCCATAAAAGAATTCCTTATCAAGTTTTGCAACTGCTTACAATATTCCTCTGGTCAGTCTTTTGTTTCTCATGTTTTCAAAGTGTCCTTAGTGAAGTCCAGTGCCCTGTATGGAAGGAAAACTTGTTGTTAAAGATGTGTTTATTATTTTGGATATTTTGTACGTTTATATGGCAAAGGAAAAAACCAAGAATTTGATACAAACTACTGCAAGATGCTAAGGAAAAAGGGGGTTTGGGTTTACCAGACCTGAAATTGTATTCTGAGGCATGTTGTCTGGCCTGGTTAAAAGAGTGGGTGAACCTCCAGAATAAGAGGCTACTTGAATTAGAGGGCCACGAATTAAGGTTTGGATGGCACGGTTATTTATGGTATGATAAAGTTCAAGTTCATGTTGATTTTAATAATTACTTTGCTAGACATGCTATTCTAAGAGTTTGGAATAAATATAAAACAAGGTTCTATACGAAATTGCCTCTTTGGTTGTCCCCACAAGAAGCTTTTTAAAGAAAAGAAATGGTGGCGAAGGCAGCCTGCTAGACGTATGAAAAAATATTATCTTTTTTTTTTTTGAATTTTTTTTTAAACAAAACATAAAATATAAATCCATCTTCCATTATAATTTCAAACAGTGTGTCAGTCGGTTACAAATCTTTTGTGCTTCATCTCCATATTCAAAATTTACTAGTTATTTAGTTTCTCATATTTTCAAACAAATAAACATCCTCATTTGTCATTTATTTAACAATGGCTTTACCGCTTCATAAAAATTATTTTCAAGTATTATATTTATAACATTCATTTCATGTTTCATATTTCATTCCCATGCTTTCTTATCTAGCCATTGGTAAAATAAATCCTGTATCTTATAATATTTTTTATCTTCTTGTTCTCTAATTTCAAATGTCAATTTACTCATTTCAGCACATTCCATAATTTTCTTAATAACTTCATCTTGCGTTGGTATTTTTTCATTTTTCCAGTTTTTCGCAAACACAATTCTAGCCGCTGTTAAAACATTCACAATCAAATATCTCAATTCTCTACTGTATATTTCTGGCACAATTCCTAATAAAAAAATCTCTGGCTTAAAGTCTATGTGTTTTTTTTAATCACTTTTTCCAACCATGTATGGATTACAGTCCAGTATCTTTTAACTTCTACACATGTCCATCACATATAGTAATATGAGCCCAAAGTCTGATGACATTTCCAGCACTTTTCTGATTTGTTCTTGAACATTCTAGATATTCTTGCTGGGGGTAGATGCCACCTGTAAAACATCTTATACAAATTTTCCTTATATGCTGTTGACATTGTCGTTTTATAATTTTGCAGCCACAGTTTTTGCCATTTCTCTAAGTCAATTCCATAACCAAAAATTTCCCCCCATGCAATCATTGTGGTAAAATATTATCTTTCAACTCTGGTGAACCTACATTAAAATTGAGGGAAGAACTTGAATTAGATGGTTATGTTTGCCATTGGTTTACATATCAAGAACTGAAAGAATGGCTTAAATCAAATAAAAAGAGTTGTGGGTTTGATTTTGCTAAGAATAAATTGGAAATCTTACTATGTGGTAGTGATGAGCATATTATTGCTAAGATTTAGAAAATTTTATTGAAATTAAATTTGGAAAGTGAACATGTAAAACATTGTATGATTCAATGGGCAAGGAATTTTGGATACAATGTGATGCCTGAACAATGGGAAAATATATGGATGAAAGGTTTAAAATGAACTATAATTCAAAAGAATTTTTTATAAGATGATGTATTGCTGGCATTTAACACCGGATAAATTATCCAGAATGTATAAGGGTATTTCAAATGAATGTTGGAAGTGGAAAAGCAAAGAAGGAACTTTTTACCATTTATGGTGGACATGTGATAAAGCGAAGAAATTTTGGAGTAAGATTCATAATATAATACAGAATATTCTTAAAATGAAAATAAAAATGAAACCAGAAACTTTTCTTTTGGGTTTATGGAAGAGGATTTGGAGAAAAAACTTGGAACTTGGATCTTATATATGTTGACAGCACCAAGATTATTATACACACAAAAATGGAAGGACTCTTAGATTCCAACTATGGATGAATGGCTACAGGAAGTCATTTTTTCTCCTTTTCTTTTTCCCAATTTCTCCTCACTTTTCTCTCCTTGTTTTCCCCTCACACACACTGTGTCTTCCTATTTACTTTTGTATTTTACCTTATAACTTAATAAAAAATGTTAAACTGGAAAAAATTGTGTTTATTATTTCAAGGAGGAAATTTTCTTATTTTGTTCCTTACTTTATGTAGTGTATTTTTAAGGTAGTGTTTTGATCCCATCCTCTCAGTTTTTTAATCGAATTCAGCTTTAATTGGGTTGTTTTAAATTCGGGCCAAAATTATTTAATTGTTTTTTAAAATGTTTTTAAATTATATACGCTATGTTTTATCCTGGTTGTACACCGCCCTGAGTCCTGCAGGAGAAGGGCGGTATAGAAATATAATAAATAAATAAAATAAATAAATAAAGGTTTGGGTTCAATATCAGTGTTTCTAAACATATATGGCTGTTTCCTTAGATGTTTGAGGCTTTATAGAACTTCCCTACCACTACTCAATTGTTTTTGAAATAGCAGAGTTTAAATCTTCCTCACATCCAGATCTGCAGTACTGCCTCATCAATGTTGGGCAGAATTTCCCTGAAAGGAATGAGCAAAGAATGTCATAATTGTATGGAGTATGTTGATCATCTCTTGTGACATTTCATCTCATGGACTTCTGTGGTAAACTATGCTTTTCTATGAGATCTGTGTGCACAGAAGGTCTCCACAGGAATCATTCTATCCATGCCCAACATCACAATCAAATTTCTTTAATGAGGACAAGTTCCCAGTAATGTCATTCAAGGTGTGACAAAGTATGACAGTCATCAAAGTCAGGAGGCACCTAGAAATCACAGAGTCCTGTGATATGTAGTCATTTAATCCTGGGTAGTGCACCGCCCTGAGTCCTTCGGGAGAAGGGCGGTATAGAAATAAAATTATTATCATTATTATTATTATTAATTGGTATGTTGAGGATAACATCTCCATTTCCATCAGAAGGCCTCTCATGTGGGAAATGGAAACAATGGAGGAATGTGTGCAGATTGGCCCATAAAATAGCAAACTCAAATTCTCTGGTTTTCAATAAGCTTTATCAAAATTTCTATGGCAACGTAACTGACATACTTTTTTATTAAGACAACATTTCTCTGTTGAAGATAGTAACACTAGGCGAGTGGCACCATAATTGATAGTTTGTTAATTATGAATAGGTAGGCTTACATCATCTATTTCTTATGCATATATCATTTTCTCCTTCTTTCTCAAATGTATGAATATGAGTGTATCCTTTGGTCTTCAAGAGTTCCTCCCACTATTCTCTGGAGAAAATTTATCCTTGGCACACTCTTAACAAGGAATTCTGCTGTGAGACTTATTGGTTTTTGGTGCTGCATTTGAATCCACTGTGGTTTTGGGACAATTAAGGATTAGGCATTTGTAATAGCCATATAAACATGACAGATAGTCCTTGTTTAGCAACAAGGATGAAATTGTAACTTTGCAATACATCACATTCATGGGAATGGGACAATTGGCCTCAGTCATCACACCCAGTCATCCCACTTCGCCCCACCCCCATCCCAACCAACCCATTACAACCACCCTTCTCTGGCAGCCCTTCCCCATCAGCCCTTCCCCTATTGCCTTGCCCCAGGCATTTTGTCACAGTACAATTTGACCTGGCAGATTTGCCACATGGAACAATTAGCTGCATGTGTCTCAACTGTTCCCAGAACAAAACTGGTCCCAGAAGGTCCTTCCCACCACATTGACCTCCTCCTCCTCTTCCACCGCTTCCTGGAATTGGGGGGCCCTCCCCATATTTTAATCTCCTCCCACGTGACAGTCGCTCTTGGCAAAGAAGAATTGGGGCCAGGCGGACTGCAGCCAGGAAGAGGCTCTGTCCACCAGCAAGGCCAGCAAAGGCAGGAGATGACTGGTGGACTCAGATGGAGACTCATATAGAGTGCTTCCTAGATCAGAGGCTCCTTCCAAAGAAGGGCCCTCTTGAATGCCCTGTGATTTGCCCCACTTCCCTCTCAGCTCCTTCTGTCCAAGGGTGATCAAGAATAAACTCCCACCAGGTAGTTGTAAGGAGAATGCAGTCCTGCCCTGGACCCATCGTGGATGACAGCTCATGTGCCCCTTTTTGCAAACTGGGCAGTCTGGGCTTTGTCATTCATTAGCAAAGTGAAGCTCCAGGTTGACTGCTGCAAGGTGGGAACAGAACCTCCCCTGCCCTCGTGCCCATCCTATTCACTTCAACCAAAGGGGGGGAAACTCATGGGGAATTTAGGGGCAACCACAATCAGTCCTGCTGTATCCCAGAGTGGCCAGTTTGCAAAGAGGGGGTTCATAAACTGTAGCCCTCTGTCCTGCTTCCACCAGAGATCATACAAAAGGGTGACTAATGGTGTTGCCTGAAATCTGACCAGATGAAGTCTAGATAATCCACTTAATCCAGGATCCTCTCAAGGTGCATCCCTACCACTTTCTCAATCACCTTCTCTTAAAAGAGGAGGTGGGAGACTGGATGAAATAATCAGCATGGTGGTGTGTCCAGGAAAGGTTTCTTGAAGAGAGGCCATAACAGCAGTTCTTTAAAGGATGCTGGGAAGACCCTCTTCCTCAAGGATGAATTAACCATCATTAGGATCCACCCACATGTGACCTTCCAGGTGGCCTTGGCCAGCCAAGAGGGGCATGGATCTAGTTCACAGGTGGTCACATCTACATCCCTAGGATGACTTCCTTGGGTTCAACTGGATCAAACTGTTCCTAGATAACTGGGTAAGTTCTTTCCCCAGACATCTCCATAGGATCTATACCATGCTTGGCCTCCAACAGGGAATAGATCCATGTAATTTTATCAACCAGATGCACAGAGAATTCCTCGGGGAGGTCAGAAGGTAAACCTTCATGTGACCCTTACCCAGAAGGTTCTGGATAATCTTTTAAAGGGCCATGGGTGGCCCTCAGTGCAATAAAGAGTGCAACAAGAATGGAGAAATATAGACATTTTGCAGCTTCTACTGCCATGAGGTAGGCCTTAATAGAAGCTCTAGCTCATGTTGAGTCAGATTCATCCCTCATTCCTTCAGCAGAGCTCTAGATGCCTCTTGATCCTTTTTGATCCATCTATTGAATCATGGGACATGTTAGAAGCAATGGATCAGGAGAGGTTGCATGCAAGTGATCCTATCCAAGGCCACAATATCTTTCCTATTTCAGGCAGTAACCAAGGCCTCAGCAGAACCATGCATCAGAGCCTCAGGTATAATCCTCAGTTCCTCGGATCTTGTCTCCCTGCAGAGAAGGGCAGCATAAAAGAATCTCACAGTCATCAGGCCATGATCTGGCCAGGACAAAGAGGACAAGGATAGCTCCTCCTCAGATCACATTCTAGTAGTCTGTCAAGAAAACTATGTTGGGTGTGTCATCATTGTTTTGACTTGAGCCAGGAATGATGGTGGCCATGGTGAGATGCCTGTAAGGCCAGCCCCAGGGATAGCAAATTGACATCTCTCAAGACCATCAGTCTGGGGAACCCCACAGTCAACTGTGAAATGTTCTCCAGAGGCTCAGACACGGAGGTTGCTGTGTAGCAGGAAGATTGGTACAGTGGCAACGATCCCAACTGGTCCCGTGAATGAATCTTCAAGAAAAGAATTTCAGACATGGCAACTTGCAGAGCAGCACCCCAAAAGACCAAAAGAGACACCTGGATGACAATTGCTACAGCAACAGAAATTTGCAAATCTTGCCATAAAATTGGCAAAAAGTTAATATCCTGAGATTCTTCCTCAAATTACATTACTGCCTTGTGCCACTATTCCCAAGTAGCCTTCATATTATCTGACCCAACTAGAGCATAAGCCAAAATCCATCTTGTGTGCAGGGGTCACTTTCACATAGGTCAACTAGACAGCTTCCCAATGACTCCATCTGCTCTGTGAATTACAAGAAGAGACACAAACATGTTTTCCATTCTGCTGCATGAAGAGAAGCTGTTGCTAAGGGGATACGACAATGGCTCTTCCCTGCAATTATCAGAAGAACAGATACATTCTTCATGTATCCCCTGTGGATTTCTAGGCACAAAGGATAAAACCTGCTTTAAAAAATATCTCTGAATTCACCAGCTGGGGGGCAGAACGTGTCACGTTAGCCTGCCTTGCAAAGAGCTCACTCCTGGGTTGGAAGAGACTCCCATGCCTTTGTTTCCTCTTTGGTCACAGCCCAAACACAGATAAGAGGAAGCATGGTTGATATAAATTTGTCCTGGGGACATCCAGGAGGCACAGGTGGTGTCTGATCTGCTAAAGCTCCAGTGAGATTTCAGGAGCAACCTTTAAATCAGTTTCTGCATAAACCTTGATTTCTGTTCTAGGAGGGAAGGAGACGAGACTGACAGTCATGCTACTGCTGTTGCTGATGCTTTTCTGGCTCCTGGCTCCAACTACAGAAAAGAGTCTGAAAACCATCTGTGTGTTCAGGGGTTATATCGACTTAAAGGAAAGTTACTATAGACGTGGTGATCTCATTATTGGTGGGAATTTGCCCTTGGAAACCATTGTAATGTCTATTGTCCCAGCCTTTGATACAATGAATTTTCCTATTAAAAGTGGGTAAGTTTCAACTGAAGGGGAAATATGCAGATAATTGTTTTCTTTGCTTTAAATTCAGGGAGTTTTTTCAGAAATACTTCTAGAGTCTGTCCTGTCCTGGTGCAGTGCACATTTTATGCTTTTCTCAATAAAATAGCAAGCTGTTGAAATATAAAGAACAAAAATGAAGAGGGAAGCTGTGCTGGCCTAGTGAAGAAGTTGAATTATAATATTAATCTGACCAGTAACTTCTGGTAGAAAATTCAAATAAAAGCTCAGCACTCTTCATGTGTCCAGGATACAAAAGTCCCTCTCAGTGTTGGAATCAGCATTACTCATGAATAATGGCCTTCAGTAAACCTATGAGGTGACCCACACTGTACTCCTGTGCTCAGCAATCTTTACCCTACCTGAAGAAGCTGCTCCAAGAGAGACCTGAAAGAATTACATTGAAATGGGAGCAGTTGTAAAGGACTTCAGCTACTGAAGCAAAGTGAACATGCAAGGGATGATAGAGAGTATAAAATAGTCCATGATATTGATGGAAAGGCTTGTCTCATTTCTCCCAAAGTCATCCAAGTTTAGCCAAGGGAAAACCTTTGAAAAAAACCCAAACCCAGTAAAATTTGGGAGTTTCTGCTCCCAAATTTTCCCCCAAAGAGTGAAGCAAATTCTACAGCCATGCACAAGCTTTCCTGTAATGTTCTCCAATGTTTTTCTCACTACAGACTCATCCTCGGTAACTACCAGCAGTTCCTTGCATTGATGTTTGCTGTCTCCCAGGTAAATAAGGATTTTCTTCTGCTCCCCAACATCACCCTTGGCTTCCACATCTATGGCGATTTCCAGAGGGAGAGATCTATTTCCTTAAACAGCCTCTCCATGCTCTCCTCACGAGGCCAAGTGGTTCCAGGGTACAAATGTGACCTGCAGGACACTCTGTTCTCCGTCATTGGTGGTCTCAGTGCCAAATCCTCGAGGCAGATGGCCTCCATCTTCAGCATCTTTAAGGTCCCACAGGTAAGCGAGCTCTCTTGGATAGAGTATGGAGTAGACAAACTCTCAACTTTCCAATCCACATCTATGTGAACACCGAAACAATCAAAGCAGGTTCATGAGTATGCTCCATACAATGTCGGCACTGAGAGCAATCACCTCAGCACAATTTAAACAAGCTGCACCGCCCACACCCCACCCTTGTAATGCGTCTCAGCTGTTTGGCAGCCACTTCCTTCTCACTCTAACCAGGATATGGGATCATGACACTCCCAAAGCTACAATGATGTTGATTCGTCGGCCACATATCCCCTCATCTCGCACCTGTTCAACCATCACCAGTAGTCCATTAGTGCCTCCACCACAACCGAAACCTAGCCACCCGGTGCACATCCCCTCCTGGAATCATTGCAGGAGCATTGTGTGTGTGAACGTTCTTGTGGCAAGCCATGGCTGGGCTCGACACAAACACCAGAAGCATACTCAGAAGCGACAGAGGGAGATTTTTCTGGGAGGGGGCATATAACGAACACGTGACATCAAAAAGTGTTGCTGGGAGATCTTCCTAAAAAGGGGAGGAGATTAATCTTGCCACTCAAAATGAGACAACCTGACTGCTGGGGCCACAAACCACACAATGATGACCCCTAAAGTCAAATATCTAACTTTGTTTTTGAAAAAAGAATCTCTTTTTCTCCAGCTCGGTGTTGGCTTTGAGTTTTCTCAGGGGGAGAGAAGATTGTATCCTTCCTTCATCCGGATTAATCCCAAGGAATCTCCTCAGTATGTGGGTTTAGTGCAGCTGTTCCTGTATTTCCAGTGGAACTGGGTTGGTCTTATGGCCCCTGAAGATGACAGAGGAGAACGTTTCATCTCAACTCTGACGCCAATGCTCCAGGAGAAGGAGATCTGCCTGGCCTTCACTGAAAGGTTGAAATTAGATAGTATTCAGATTATAATGAAAAAATTACTTCTCAATTTACAGACTTGGTCAAAAACTGAAGTGATTATTCTGTTTGGAGACTTTGATTGCAGTACCGGTGTACAGGCACTTTTGTCTGTCCAGGAAAAATTGAGCAAGACAACATTTCAAAATGTTTGGATCTTAACCTCCCATTGGAAACTGAGTGTGGAGGAATCTGAAGAGACCTTGCTGTTTCTAAAGTCTTTCCATGGAGTCTTGCATTTCAGGGACCACACTGGGGATGTCTCAGAATTCAATCATTTCCTCCTGTCTTTAGACCCCTTGAGCCCACAAGGGGATGTATTTCTCCCTCCATGGTGGGAAATAGTCTTTGGCTGCAAGATTCACCAACCAGGCAAGATCCTTCCAAAGGGGAAAAAACAATGTACAGGAAAGGAGAATCTGCAGAATCTGCCAAATTACACTTTTGAAACCAGCATGACAGGTGAAAGTTACAATATCTACAATGCCATTTTTGCTGTGGCACATGCTTTACATGCAATGTTTGCATCCAGAGCCCAACTGACCATCATGAAGCTTGGAAAGAGGATCTCAATTGTCCAATCATGGCAGGTAATTTCTGTGGCTTCCTTAGAAAGGAAAACATATTAAAAGCAATTATTAGAAAGAGATGAAATAAGAATAATGTTTTGTTGGAAGAGTTTGGGGGTGGGGGGAGAAGAAATATAAACCAAATAAGCTGTCCATAAGTTCCATAGAAGAAAGACCTTCATAAAGTCCTGAAAGGCTTCAATGTTTGCCAGAGTTTCAGGAGGTAACCATGACAGGGAGTAGATGTCAGCTGAGAGCAAAAGAACAATCTGGCTGTGTTTGAGAAAGAAGCTTCCAGAAGTCAGTAGAAATCTTACTTGAGACAGTTGCATAACAAACTCCGTTTCCCTCAGCATGGAACCCAAATCCAACTTGTAAAAAGACATTCAATTCCTTTTAACCTTGGTTTATGTTTCTATCAGTTAACATCCTGTTTGACCCCACCCAATTTGTCCAGTTTTACATTTATCGTACTGCTCAGGTTGTAGTGTGAATGCAGCAAATCTTGGTTCACCTGAGCACATAAAGCAGGACTCAAAATAGTCTTAATGAGCTGTTTGTCTCAAACACATCAGACTTTTCTGCATTAATGGATAGACATTGAACTTCTCTGGACAGCGAAGAGAAAAAACAGGGCAAGCCCTTCCTTTTCCTTGATGTCCATTTCATCAGACATTGTTCTTGCTCTGTTCAATTCTCAGACAGAGAAAATCAGAGGAATTGTACTCTGTTCTCATACAAATTATTTCATTGTTGCTAAAGTGAATTTATTGGTTACAAGACCCCAGGACAAAGTACATATTTAAAACTACATGTAATCAAGTATTACAGGAGGAAAACCATATACGACCTCGTAGACAACCCTCACTCTGTCAAGGACCTTGGAGTACTCATCTCAAATGATCTAAGCACCAGAGCTCACTGTAACAACATTGCCAAAAAGGCATTAAGAGTTGTTAATCTAATCTTGCAAAGCTTCATTTCTGGTAATGTTATACTGCAATCTAGGGTATACAAAACCTTTGCTAGACCAATTCTTTAATACAGCTCATCTGCCTGGACTCCGCACTTTATTTCAGACATTAATACAATTGAGCGAGTGCAGAGATATTTCATGAGAAGAGTACTCCACTCCTCTGCTCACAACAGAATACCTTATGCTACCAGGCTCGAAATCTTGGGATTAGACAATTTAGAACTACGCCGCCTTCAGTCTGACCTAAGTGTAGTATACAAAATTATCTGCTACAATGTCCTACCTGTCAATGACTACTTCAGCTTCAACCACAATAATACACGAGCACACAATAGATACAAACTCAAGGTAAACCACTCCAAACTCAATTGCAGAAAATACGACTTCAGCAACAGAGTGCTCAATGCCTGGAATGCCTGGTGGTTCTGAAAGAGCTTCCTCCTAAAATGTTAAGAGACAGAAAGCAGTTTGGTTTTTTGGTGAATGAACTAAGAAACCAGCAGCTCCAGTATAGATGGGATGTCCCATTTGGGATAATAGTGACATACGCTGGGCAAAGACATCGCTTAAACACAGTTGGAAAGGCAAAAGATTTTTATGTCAATGTTTTAAAGGCTGGAAGGCCACCCTCACCAGGGGGTGCTAGAAAGCAATTGGAAATGACACAACAAGAGAAAGATGGAGGGCAACCACAAATTTACGCTCAAGCACTAGCTGGAGGAGCCAATTTGGAAGAAGATTTACTGTTGAGTGGGGGTCCACCACCAACCCTTGAGTCATTAACGATGATACAGCTGCCAAAAGATCAACGATTGACAAGAGCTACTTACAAACAACATCTGGCACAACAGCCTCAAGATTCAACCCAACAAGTCCAAAAAACACAAGCAGTGGGAGGAGCTAGGCCAAAGTCTAAAATGGCGGAGGAGGTTCAGCTGATGCTCTCAAAGCTTGGAGCGCCCAGAGATGGCAAATAAATTTTTATCTTGGAATGTCAACGGTTTAAATTCTCCACAAAAAAGAAAGAAAATATTTCACTATTTGAAGCAATTTCAGAACGATGTCATTTGTTTGCAAGAAACGCATATTAAATCCTCAGATCAAAAGTATTTGATAAATTCAAAATTAGGTACACATTTTGTGGCATCAGCACCAGAAAAGAAAAATGGCCTAGTTATATACGTTAAAAGAGGCTTAGTGGCCAATTTAATTGAGGCTGACACTCAAGGTAGATATATTGCAGTCGAATTAACAGCACAGAATGGGAAGCTGCTTGTAATTGGAGTATACGCACCTAATCAACAACAAGATAAATTTTATAAACTTTTACATACTAAAATATTACAATGGGATTATAGATCTTTACTTCTAATGGGTGATTGGAATGGGGTAATAAATACTCAGAAAGATTAAAAAAAGTCTTTCCAAGATATCCATGCGTGCTAAGTTGCCTAAATCTTTTTTTGATATTTTGGAGGATATGGAGCTCAGAGACATTTGGAGAGAGAGTGATTTTACTTTTTTTTCAGATAGGCATCAATCTTTTTCTAGGATTGATTTTATATTAACTACAAATGATCTTTTTTCTAGGGTGAAGAATACGAAGATATGTCTAAGAACTTTAACTGATCACAGCCCGGTTTGGGTGGAACTAGAGCAGGAAAGAGGGGAAAGGAGGTCTTGGAGGTTAAATGAGAATTTATTTAGATATGAAGATAACTTGTGTGAGCTTAAAAAAACAAATGAAAGAATTTTTTGTTAACAATATGAATAAAGGAACCTCGATGGAGATGGTATGGGATGCAAGTAAGGCATATATGAGAGGAACATTAATTTTCTTGAATAATAAATATAGACTAAAACAACAAAACAGACGGAAAGAGATAGAGGAGGAAATTAAAAAGAAAGAACAATTGCTTATAATTAACCCGGGAGATAAAAAGGCAAAAGATATGATTAATATTTTAAGAGAGCAATTTAATATGTTAATGGCTGCGCAAGTAGCAACCAGCATACAATATGCCAGACATAATACATTTTGTAATGCTAATAAACCTGGGAGATGGTTGGCTTACATGATGAGGAAAAAACAAAAATCACATGTTATAGACAAGATAGAATTTAGAGGTAAAGAGATTTATCAACAGAATTTAATAAAAAAGGCTTTTTTGGAGTTCTATACAAAGTTATATGCTAAAGATGTAATTCAAGATGTTGATATTGATAGATATTTAAAGATGGAGATTCCTGAATTAACGCTGGAACAGAGAGAGAGATTGAATCAGCCAATAACTTCCGAGGAAATTGTTGGGGCAATTAAACAATTAAAAATAGGTAAGGCTCCAGGAACAGATGGACTAACAGCTGTCTATTATAAACATTTACAATCTGAAATGTTAGAACCACTCAAAATTTTATTTAATAAAATACAAGTAGGAGGAGGAGTACCACCTTCTTGGAAAACAGCCTTTGTCTCACTAATTCCAAAGGAGGACCAAAATTCCATTAAACCTGAGAATTTCAGGCCAATTTCACTTCTGAATACTGATTATAAGATTTTTGCTAAAATATTAGCTAATAGATTAATGCCAGTTATGCAACAAATAATTCATAATGATCAATCAGGGTTTATAAAAGGGAGACAAATGAGATATAATGTTAGACAAATTGTAAACTTACTGCAATATTTGGAAAAAAATAATCAAGTCCCTGCAGCGTTTATATTTTTGGATGCAGAGAAGGCATTTGATCGTTTGAACTGGCAATTTTTGTTTAAAATAATAGAGAAAATGCACTTTGGGGAATATTTCACACAATCAATTAGAGCGATATATCAGCAGCAAACAGCACAAATTATAGTTAATGGAGGTTTAACAGAGGCTTTTAAAATTGAGAAAGGAACAAGGCAGGGGTGTCCTCTGTCCCCACTACTATTTATTTTGACTTTGGAGGTACTATTGAACAAGATACGTGATTCAGAAAAATTGAAGGGTATTGTAATTAGACAACAAGATTATAGATTAAGAGCATTTGCAGATGACTTGGTTATTACCTTATCCCAACCTATAGAGTCGGCTCCATATATATTGGATATAATTGATCAATACGGGAAAGTATCAGGATTTAAAGTTAACTCACATAAGACAAAGATGATAGTTAAAAATATGACTATACTTGAAAGAGATAAACTAGCAAGATTAACAGATTTTGAAATAGTTAAAAAGGTTAAATATCTAGGGGTATACATAGCAGCTTCAAATACAAAATTATACAAAAACAATTATGAGGTTCTTTGGCAGAAGGTACAGAAGGATATGGAAAATTGGAAAAAATTACAGTTGTCTTTATTGGGAAGAATTGCAGCAATTAAAATGAATGTCTTACCTAGATTTTTATTTTTGTTCCAAATGATACCTGTGCTTAAGAAAGATGAAAATCTGAGAGAATGGCAGAAAGGTGTTAATACTTTTATTTGGGCTGGGAAAAAATCCAGAATAAAAATGAAAATTATACAAGATACACGTGAAAGAGGGGGTCTCAAAATGCCTAATTTAAGATTATATTATGAAGCAGCGGTTTTATCACAAATTAGTGATTGGTTTAATTTAACTGAGGGGAGAATTTTGAATTTAGAAGGTTATAATTTGTTATATGGATGGCATGCTTATTTGTTATATGACAAAAAAGTGGATAACGTCTTTAAGGCTCATATATTAAGAAATGCTTTGTTGAGGGTTTGGAAAAAATATCAATATAAGTTAAATTATAAGATACCTGTATGGGCAAATCCTAGACATGCAATAGAAAATATAAGTATAGAACAAAAACAGGAGGTGATTACCTATAAAGAGCTTCTTATTATGGAAAGGGGGGTAATGTATTTGAAATCTTTAGATATACTGAGAGAAGAAGGTATAATTTATACATGGTTTCAGTACGGTCAACTTCAAGCTAGATGGAAGGAAGATCAAAAAACTGGCTTTGTGCAAAATGAGGAGAATTTGGTAAAACAAATTAGAGATCAAAAACAAATGCATATTAAAAGGTTGTATAATGCTTTATTGGAAATAGATTCTGAAACGGAATTGATTAAAGACTGTATGATTAAATGGGCACAAAATTTTCAAGAGCCAGTAATGATGGAGACTTGGGAAAAGATTTGGATTAGAAATGTGAAATTTACACAAGCACAAAATTTAAGAGAAAATTTTTATAAAATGTTTTATAGATGGCACTTAGATCCCAAAAAATTATCATGTATGTATCCTAATGTGCAAGCTAAATGTTGGAGATGTGACTGTGATGATGCAACTTATTATCATATATGGTGGACTTGTAGAAAAATCAAAGCATTTTGGATAAAGATTTGGTGGGTGATGCAGAATATTCTTAAAAAGAGACTGAAATTTACTCCACAGTTGTTCTTACTGGGTATAACTACAGACTGTACAGTTGCAGAGACTAAATTGATTTTGAACTTGATAACAGCAGCAAGATTGTTGGTAGCACAACACTGGAAGAAGGACTTTTTGCCTACTATTGATGATTGGATATTGAAAGAAACTAATTTAGCTGAAATGGCTAAAATTTCAGCATATCTGAAGGATCACACACAAGAAAGGTATATACAGGACTGGAGAAGATGGATTGATTATATACAAAATAAGTATCAGACCAAAAAATATCAAATAGCTTATGAATGATCTCTTTTATTTGTATAAGCGCTATATAAGTGATATTAGAAGTATTATGTTTAAGAAATAGGATTTTATATATGGGGGGTTAAGAATTTTTTTTTTAGGGGGTGTTAGTTAGTTAGTTAGTTTAATGATTGGTTATGCAATTCAGTTTATTGTTAAAGGTCAATAGAAATACCTTGTGTTCTGCTCTGGGAAGTCGGGGAGGGGGAGGGGGGGTTGGGAGGGGGGGTTGTGGGGAAATGGTGTTTGTTTTAAAACTTTTTCAATTAAAAAAAAAAAAAGATACAAACTCAAGGTAAACCGCTCCAAACTCAATTGCAGAAAATACGACTTCAGCAACAGAGTGCTCAATGCCTGGAATGCAATACCTGACTCTGTGGTTACTTCCCCAAACTCCCAAAACTTTAACCTTAGATTTTCTACTGTTGACCTCACCTCATTCCCAAGACGTCTGTAAGAGGCGTGCATAAGCATACCAACAAGCCTAATGTCCCTGTCCTAATATTCCTTTTTATTTAATCTTTTCATGTATCCAAATTCTGTTTATACTTTTACCTGTTATCTTATATATGATTGACAAATAAATAAATTTAATTAATTAATTAATTAATTAATTTAAAAAAATATGATTAATTTTGAAATGTGGCACTAAAATCTTTCAGTGTACTTATTCTGATAAAGCTTGATTTGAAGAAACCATGATACAAAGGACCAAAGGAAAACCATTTGTAGTTTCAGAGTTAAATATTTGGTGTTACTGCAGATTCCTCAGTTCTTCACCAAGAGAACTCCTCTAGCTTTTCAGACATGAACTCATCTTCTCAAGGTGGTCACCATGTTCTGATAGAAGCCATAACCATAGCTCTAGCCCAGATACTCCTATTTCTGAAGGTCTCCTTTCTTTCAGATTCTTCCCTATTTGAGGAATGTGCAGTTCAACAACAGTGCTGGAGATGAAGTCTCCTTCTCAGAAGATGGACTGGGAACTGCTGGTTATGATCTTCTTAACTGGGTTTTCCTCCCCAATCAATCTTTTCTCCCCAAGAAGGTTGGGCAAGTAAATCCTGAGGCTCCCCCAGGACAAGATTTCACCATTAAATCTGATGGAATCGTCTGGGGCACAAAGGTGAGCTGCAAGGAAATGTTGTAAATTCAAGGAAAGATTCATTCTCTTCTTGAGATGTACAACATCTTTCTAACTGGAAAAATAATCAATTGAGTCAGAAATATTGGCAGTCATTTGGTGTAAAATCAGCTTTGCATGTAACACGTTTGATGCCTGATTTGTGTCATTCCACAAAGGGTTAGCCTTGGGAACAATGTCTGCTTGAAATGCAGGATGCAATTACAGCAAGCAACAGTGATTTCCATGGACCATTGATTCTCAGTAGTATCCTCATGGTTCTTTTTTTAGAAATGCTGTAGTTCAGTCACAATCCTTCCTCTACAGGCTGAGATCCCAGTTCCAATCTCCAACATCTGATGGTAGGTTGGGACTGCCAATGGCCTGAATCCCCCAGCAGCTGTTCCTGGTTTTTGATAGATGGTGGCAATCTATTTCATAGAAGAGAATCTGAAAATAGAAGTAGGAATAAAAAAGGGAAATAGGAATGAGGGAAAGAATGAATGCAGCAAGTTCATTGCTTAAGTAATTTCAAATATTTCACTTTCAGACCATCCCCTTTGCCAGATGTGGCACAAAGAGGTGCCATGCAGGAGAGAGGAGAAGAGTTCCAGAGGGCAAGCCAGCTTGCTCCTACCAGTGTGACCCTTGTCCAGAAGGGACATTTTCAAATCAGACAGGTAGAACAGACTTCAAAAGTAGATCTTCCAGGATCAAAGAAGACATTCATTAAATCTATTTTGTTTATTGTGATCTTTTTTGATATGATTGAGTTCTGTTTTCAGCAGAACTTTTCAGTTGATGGATCTAAATTGCCCTGGCCACAGAAGTCACCTTTCCTAATCCTCAGCAGTTCCATGCAGGATAGTTTTAGGGCAGAATTTATGAATCTCCAACTTGCATTTCAACTCCTCCTGTAATATCTGATTGTGAAACCCAAATTCTAATCTTTTCCTGAGGAAGCGGGGTTTTCAGTCCAAGCTTTAATTCTTATTTCTTAATGCATGCTTCATTCATCTATACTCTCAAACTCCGAGGAAATAGACCTGCCAGAGGAAGAGGAGATTCATCTATCTGTGTCTCTTTGATAGAGTAGGAGCAATCAAATATTTGTGAATGAACAGATTTGAAGCACAAAGCAGAGAGGTTAAGGCAGGGATCATGTACAGATAAACAAATAGCAACATTCCTGGATAACAGATCTATCGATCTTCTGTGGGTTCCATTATAAAGTAGAGGAAAAAACGGGCAGTAATCTCAAACTGAAAGCCGTATTACTCGTGGAATTGGATAATGAATGGATAGCTGGAATTGAACTAATCCTCGTCACTGGCTAATCTATCCTAGAATCATTATAAGTGCAGCATGATTTCCTTGAATGAATGAATTCTTAAACAAAGATTCTTGATTTCAGATGCAGCTCAATATTCCAACAAGGACAGGGATCACTGCATTGCCAAGAAGATCCACTTCCTTTCCTATCAAGACACCCTTGGATACACTTTAGTTTCTCTCACTCTTTTTCTCTCTGTGAGCACATCTGCAGTCCTGGTGATTTTCTATAAATATCATGACACACTGATTGTTAAGGCCAACAACAGAGAACTCACCTACATCCTGCTGGTCTCCCTCCTGCTCTGCTTTCTCTGCTCCTTCCTCTTCATTGGTCAACCAGGGAAGGTCACCTGTCTTATACGACAATCTGCCTTTGCCATTCTCTTTTCCCTTGCAGTTTCCTCTGTGTTGGCAAAAACTGTCATGGTGGTTCTGGCCTTCATGGCCACCAAGCCTGGAAACAGGTCAAGGAAACTCTTAGGAAAACCACTGACTAACTCCATTGTCTTAGCCTGTCCCATGGTCCAAACAGTATTTTGTGCCACCTGGCTGACAACTTCTCCCCCATTTCCTAACTTGGATTTCCACTCCTTGTTTGGAGAGATCATCTTGGAATGTAAAGAAGGTTCAGCTTTAATGTTTTACATTGTCCTCATCTATCTAGCTTTTTTGGCCCTTGTAAGTTTCACAGTGGCATTTCTAGCTAGGAAATTACCTGATAGTTTTAATGAAGCCAAGTTTATTACTTTTAGCATGCTGGTCTTTTGCAGTGTTTGGATCAGCTTCCTCCCCACCTACCTGAGCACCAAAGGGAAGTCCATGGTGGCCGTGGAGATCTTCTCTATTTTGGCCTCTGGGGCTGCTCTCTTGGCTTGTATCTTTTTCCCCAAATGCTACATTATTCTGCTGAGGCCCGATCTGAATTGTAGAGAAAATATAGTAAGAAACAAGAATATCTAACCAAGGCAAGGAGTTGCCTCCTTTATATTTGTCTTTCTGGCATGCTTAGAATGTGATAAGATTTCTAATAAATGATGACATGAAGGAGGAATTTATCCATAAAAGAATTCCTTATCCTTGCTTACAATATTCCTCTGGTCAGTCTTTTGTTTTTCATGTTTTCAAAGTGTCCTTAGTGAGGTCCAGTGCCCCGTATGGAAGGAAAACTTCTTGTTAAAGATGTGTTTATTGTTTTGGATATTTCTAAGTTCATATGGCAAAGGAAAAAACCAAGAATCTGATGCAAACTTCTGCAAGATGCTCAGGAAAAAGGGGGCTTGGGTTTTCCAGACTTGAAATTGTATTCTGAGGCATGTTGTCCGGCCTGGTTAAAAGAATGGGTGAACCTCCAGAATAAGAGGCTACTTGGATTAGGGGGCCACGAATTAAGGTTTGGTTATTTATGGTATGATAAAGTTAAAGTTAATGTTGATTTTAATAATTACTTTGCTAGACATGCCATACTTAGAGTTTGGAATAAATATAAAACAAGGTTCTATACAAAGTTGCCTCTTTGGGTGTCCCCACAAGAAGCTTTTTTAAGAAAATAAATAGTGGCGAAGCCAGACCGCTGGATGTGTGGTAAAATATTATCTTTCAACTCTGGTGAACCTACCTTAAAGTTGAGGGAAGAATTTGAATTAGAAGGGTATGTTTGCCATTGGTTTACATATCAAGAACTGAAAGAAAAGTTTAAATCAAATAAAAAGAATCGTGGGTTTGATTTTGCTAAAAATGATTTGGAAAGCCTACTGTGCTGTAGTGATATTATTACTAAGATTTATAAAATATTTTTGAAATTGAATATGGAAAGGGAACATGTAAAACATTGTATGATTCAGTGGGCAAGGAATTTTGGATATAATGTGATGCTTGAACAATGGGAAAATATGTGGATGAAAGGTTTAAAATGTACACTAAAGTATAATTTAAAAGAATTTTTTATAAGATGACGTATCGCTGGCATTTAACACCAGATAAGTTATCCAGAATGTATAAAGGTATTTCAAATGAATGTTGGAAGTGTAAAAGAAATAAGGAACATTTTACCATTTATGGTGGACATGTGATAAAGCAAAGAAATTTTGGAGTAAGATTCATATTATAATACAGAATATTCTTCAAATGAAAATAAAAATGAAACCAGAAACTTTTTAACGGAAAAAGACTTGGAGAAAAATTTTGATCTTATAGATATTGACAGCAGCAAAACTATTATACGCACAAAAACGGAAGGACACTTAGATTCCCACTATGGAGGAATGGCTACAGAAGCTGATGGAGTTGGCAGAAGTGGCCAAATTGATCATTTTCGTTAAAGGAAAGAATATAAGTACCTTTATTTCCACATGGAAACCGCTTTTGAAGTTTGTGGTTGAAGTGGGAAAAAAATGAAACTTTGATTTTGGGTTTTACCGATTCGATTGATATGTTTTTCTAGAAATGGCTAGCTTATATTATTATGGAAAAACAAAAAGTTGTGGTTTGATGTTAATGTTTTTTTTTTTTTACTTCCACAGAGGGAGTCAGAAGTCAATGTATTTTATCTTATTACTTAATAAAAAATGTTAAACTGCAAAAATATCTGTTTATAATTTCAAAAGGATGCCATGGAGGACTTTCAGTGTGATAACCCAAACCTTGTCTTCGACACGGATGCAAAGCAGAAACCAATTCAGCTTGTAAAACAGGGCTATTGCATGTGTCATACTAGGGGCAGATAACATTGTCCACCCTGCTTCATTCAGCACCAGCTGCAGCTTCCAAATGCTTTTCAAAGGAAGCCCTATGTAGAGCACATTGTGTGAATTCAAATGCAAGAGGACCAGGGCATGAGTGACTGAGAACAGGGAATCATGATCAGGGAACAGGGAAGCAGCTGGGACTCCCCTCCCCTCTCTGCCCCACCTGAACCCAGCTCCAGAGCTGACCCACATGCCCTGCACTCATGTATTTCGGGGGCCATGCAGCCAGGCCACCCCTGCTTTGCTTCCTGCCTTGCCTTGCAGTATTGGCACCAGCAGCAGCAGCAGCCAGGATCAGGAGGCAAGCAGGCCCAGGCATCCCCTCAGGGAAGTGGGGCTGGGCAGTAGAGTCCTGGTGCCCTGGGAATTCAAGTGTCGGGTACTTGCTGCCCAGGGCCCCAGGCAGCCCATGTCCTGCTGCAATCCAGGAAATGCCATGTGACCTAAGAGGATCGGTGAGGCTTTGCCAGTGGATCAGGGCCTGGCGCTTACCCTGGTCCCACCCCCAACATGAGGGATGTTGAGCACCCATGCCCACACTGGCCATGCCCACCCAGGCAGCTGCAACCACCCAGTCACCCCCATCATGGTCCCCTAAAGGCAACAACAATCCTGATCTGGCCCTAAGTGAAATGGAGTTTGACACCCCTGATGTAGCTCATGTTCAGTCAGCTTCATCCCTCATGTTCCTTCAGCAGAGCTCTGGATGTCTCTTGACCCTTTTCAGCTCCCTCAATTGAATCCTGGGGAATGCTGGGAACGATGGACCAAGAGAGGTTGCATGCGAGTGATCCTATCCAAGGCCTCAGTAGCTTTCTTACACAACACCATCTATCAAAAAACAATGATCACACTCACTATTTTTTTACGCATAAAAAAAATTAGCAACTTACCCAAAATTAGGTGAAGGAACAAGGCAGGCAGGCAGATCCAGTTGCTCTCAGCAGGCCGATGAGATGGATGCAGCTGTGTGGGATGCAGGCAAAGCAACGCAAGTAGTCAGCTGCTCGGGATTCGGGAGTCGCTCGTGAAGGTAAGCTGGAGGCTGGTGACGGTGGGTTAGTTAGCTAGGCTCCCCTGGGATGGAGCTGAGGTGGCTTAACCAGCCAGGCAAACCCACCTCTCAAGGGTGAATTCATGCTGGGTGCATCTCAACTATAGGCTTCTTCCCAATAACAGAAGACTTTCCGCCTCCACCCTTCCACCACCATTGCCTCTATCCACTCTGTGGCTCACGTGGGTGTTGAGATTCTCCACAGCTAAGTTTCATTCGGTTTAACAAACTTCATCTATAGGAGGAGTGACAGAACCTGGACATAGAGTCAAAAGCGGAATTAGCCTAGAGCTGTGATGGCGAACCTATGGCACACGTGCCACAGCTGGCACCCGGAGCCATGTTGCCTGGCATGCACAGTGGTGCCCATTCCTCTTCCGGGTTTCTGGCGCATGCATGCGCACCGGCCAGCTAGTCTTCTGGTTACTGGTGCGCATGTGCATGAGACGATTAGCAGGATTTCATGCATGTGGCTGTGCCAGAAACCAGAAGATCAGCTGGCCAGCTGATTGTCCCACATGCATGCTCGCCAGTAACCAGAAGACTAAGTGGCTGATGCGCATGTGTGTACCGGAAACCAGAAGTTTATTTCCTGGCACACACATGTCCACTGGGCAGCTTCTCTTAGCACATATGCGTGCCAGCCATGCCATTGACCGCCGCTTCCTGGGATCCACGTTGGAGGCTGTTTGTGCCAGCAAATGAGCTCTGCTGTCTCTGCTCGAGGTTTGCCTTATGTGGGGTGGGGAGAGAAAGAGGGGAATGTTCTTTGCAGAGATGGTGGCGGCTCCTCCTCCCCCTGCCAGCTTTGCTGTTAATCTCAGGGTTTGCCTTTGTGGGGGGGGGAAGAAAGGTCCTGGTTGGAGGCAAATCCTCTTTGCAAATCCTCCTCCCCCTGCCAACCTCACTGTAAATCTCAGGGTTTGCCTTACTGGGGGGTGGAGAGAAAGGTCCTGGTGGGAGGGACATCTGTGGGGCCAGTGACTGCAGCCATGCTCCGGAAAAGCCCCGTTGGAGTGCCGATCAGCCGTGTACAAGGTGGTGGCCAGCACAAGAGAAGCAGGATGCCAGACGCTCAGCTCTGCAGACCCACGGAGCTGCGGTGAGGGGCTTGCCCACATATGTTTGCTGGTGCCACTGCCTCTTTGCTGGCACAAACGGCCTTCCGCCACTGGCTCTTTGCCGGCAAAGTTATGTAGGCAAGCCCTGCACCCTGCCAGCACAGACCATGCTGGAAATTGCCTGACCAGCTCCAACAAGGCTTCTCCAGAGTGTGGCTGTAGTCACTGGCACCACAGATGTTTCCTCCCCCCGTAAGGCAAACCTCGAGATTTACGGTGAGGCTGGCAGGGGGAGGAGGAGGAGTCACCATTGCCTCTGCAAAGAAGATTCCTCCCCAACCAGGACCTTTCTCCCCCTCCCCCATAAGGCAAACCCCAAGTTTTATGGTGAGACAGGCACGGGGAGGAGGAGGAGCCACCGGTTTTTGAATTTGGAGAAGAAAGGGTTTTCAGGTGGCCACACCAAGATCCCCTCCCCGAATCACTAAAGTGCACTGCATTTCAGGTGGCAGATCTGGCCTTCTGCGGAGGAGGAGGAGGAAGGCACATGGTTCTGCAGTGTGCACCGGAGAACCACAGAGGAAAGCCTTTTCGGGTGGATTTGGGGAGGGGATTGCAGCGCTGCTGCCCGAAAAGACTTTCCTTCGTGGTTCTCTGGTGCACATTGCAGAACCGGGTGCCTTCATCCTCCTTCTCCACAGACACACCTCCTGGCCAGATCCGCCACCTGAAATGCAATGCACTTTTTTGATTTGGGGAGCAGATCGCAATGCTGTCGCCTGAAAACCCTTTCCTCTCCAAATCCAAAAATGGGGCATGTCAAGGCCAAAAAAGTGCATTGCATTTCAGGCCTCTGGGGGAGAGATTGAAGTCTGCCACCGGCTGCTACTGCCACTGAGTGAGAAGCGGTAGCGTGAGAAGCACCAGCAGAGATTGGGTGGCAGCAGAAAGGATGGGTGTGCTGGGGCTTCAGTCTGCCCCCCAGGCCTGGGTCCACACCAGAAGCCTGCTCATGTGGGGGAGACAGGGGACCCCCAGCTCGTCCATCCTTGCAGCCACCCCCCCCATTGCCCCTGGGGGCGGCGGTTCTCACATTGCTGCAGGGGGCTTGCCAGGAAGCCCAGCACCCAGTGGGGAGGAGCCCAGGCAAGGCTGCATGTTTGGAGTTTCCCCAGCTGACATATGGCGGGGCCGAGAGCACTGCTGCTGGCTGGGAAACGGCTGTCTCGCCAGGGAACAGTTCAGTATCTGGTTGTCCTCCGGTAAGAGGCGTGCCAGCTCCCTTGGAAAAAGTGGTGGGTGCATGTGCAGGAGGACACTGCACAGTGTGGGGTGCATGTGCGGGAGGACACATGCACAGTGTGGGGTGCATGTGTGGGAGGGGAAGGGTCATGTGCACATGCGCAAATGGGGTGCAATGCCAAAAAGGTTTACCATCACTGGCCTAGAGGATCTATGTAGCCACAAAAGTCCAATCCCTCAGGAATTCCATTGACCCTTATCTAACACCCAAGATAGCGCTAACCATTCATTGAGTGGGTTCCTGTTTGCATGACTAGTAATTAATCAGTCTAATTCTAATGTCATATGTGGTTTCAATGCTTTGCATGTGATGCAACATTTACAAAGACCTACCTTGACATAGCTACCATACTGTTCTTTGAGCAGAAACTAATAGTCCAGGAAGACCCTAGACTGAAGAAGAGTCCTAAGCATTAGAGTGCAATGTCATGCAGAACCAAAGATGAAAAATAATACTTCTGGGAGAACCAATCATGCACAGCTGCTTCTGCTTCCTAGTGTTTGCTTTAAACTTCCTTCCCATGTAAACTTTCATGCACTAATTCAGGGGTGGCCCTTTTACAACCTGTGGACTTCAACTCCCAGAATTCCTGACAGCCAAGCTGGCTCAGGAATTCTGGGAGTTGAAGTCCACAGGTCATAAAGGGGCCACATTTGCCCACCCCTGCACTAATGCAAAACCTTGATAGCACTGCTTGGTCAATCATTGGTGGAACTGAATATCATCAGCATATGATGATACCGGATCTCAAACTGAGAAGGCTGTTCAGATGCACCCTGAAAGTCAATGGATTTGGCTCAGTCTCTCTCCTCCAACCAACACCCAATGGAACCACCTTCAGATGAAGGAGAGACTCACATAACAGTATGCACCATGCCGTTTACCCCAGTTTCTAATTTCATCCCCCTGTCAAGTCTTTGTTAAAACTGGTTATTCCATCCAAGCATTGGCATGACTGCTCACAGCTACAAGGGTACAACCGATTCTCATGTGCCACCAAACCACATTAGCACTCATACTAGCTGACCAACTATGGCACCGGCCAAACTCTCTCTGGTCAGTTTCATGGAGGTCAAATTCACAACTTCACCAACTTCCATCTGCTCTGGGCATTACAAGAAACACAAACATGTTTTTCCATCCTGGTGAATAAAAAATTATGGCTACTCAGGTAGAACAATTGCTTTTCCTTGCAATTATCTGAAGTACAGTAATTCTTAGTGTGTCCCCTGTGGTTTCCAAGATTCAAAAGCTACCAAGATAAAACCTGCTTTAAAAAATATCTCTGAGTTCTCCAAATGGGGGCAGAACATATTACCTTAGCCTGTCTTGCAAAGAGCTCATTCCTGGGTTTGAAGAGACTCAAATGCCTTTGTTTCCTCAATGGTCACAGCCCAAACACAGGTAAGAGGAAGCATGGTTGATATAAATTTGTCCTGGTGCCATCCAGGAGGCACAGGTGGTGTCTGATCTGCTAAAGTTCCAGTGAGATTTCAGAAGCAACTTTTAAATCAGTTTCTGCATAAACCTTGATTTCTGTTCTAGGAGGGAAGAAGAGAAGAATGACTGGGCAGGAGTCATGCTCCTTCTGATGATGCTGATGCTCTTCTGGCTCCTGGCTCCAACTACAGCAAAGAAGCTGCAAACCATATGTGTGCTCCAGGATTATATTGACTTGGATGAAAACTACTATAAGCCTGGTGATCTCATTATTGGTGGGAATTTGCCCTTGGGAGCCATTCTAATGTCTCCTGTCTTTGATTTTAATACTTTGGAGCATGATTTAGTAAATAAGTAAGTTTCAGCTGAAGGGGATACATGCAGATAAATCGTTTCTTTGCTTTACATTCAGGGAATTTTTTCTTCCAGTGTTCAGGAGTTACAAAAATCCCTCTTCGTTTTGGAATCAGTATTGCTCATGTATTCAGTAAATCTATGAGGTTACCCCCACTCTAGTCCTGTGCTCAGCAATCTTTACCACACCTGAAGAAGCTGCTCCAAGAGAGACCTTAAATAACTACGGTGAAAGGGGAGCAGTTGGAAAGGATTACAGCCACTGGAGCAAAATGAATATATCTATAACTGTCTGGTTCGGTTCTGCAACCCAACAAGACAGACACAGACTTCAGAAGATAATTAGAACTGCAGAAAAACCATTGCTACCGAGCTGCCTTCCATTGAGGACCTGTGTACTGCACGAGTCAAAAAGAGGGCTGTGAAAATATTGACAGACCCCTCACATCCTGGACATATTGTTTCAACTCCTACCCTCAAAATGATGCTGTAGAGCACTGCACACCAGAACAACTAGACACAAGAACAGTTTTTCCCCGAATGCCATGTTATCAGAGCTTCATCACTTGAGACTATCATGAAGAGACTGCACTGCCATTTGTCAGGAATGGTGTAGGGTCTCCTACTTCAGTGAGGGGGGGGGGTTGGACTAGATGATCTATAAAGTCCCTTCCCACTCTCTTAATCTGTTAAATCTGCCATCACCCTGCTAAACAAATAATTCCCTCAACACTGTCAAGCTATTCACTAAGTCTGCATTACTATTAATCTTCTCATCATTCCTCCCACCCATCTCCTCCCACTTATGACTGTATGATTGTAACCTTGTGGCCTTATGATTCATATTGACTGTTTCCTAATATGATTTGATTGCTAATTTGTTCCCTATGACTATCATTAAGTGTTGTACCTTTTGATTCTTGAAGAATGTATATTTTCTTTTATGTACACTGAGAGCGTATGCACCAAAGACAAATTCCTTGTGTGTCCAATCACACTTGACCAATAAAGAATTCTAGTCCATTCTATTCTAATATGGCAGGGATGATAGAGAGTATAAAACAGTCCATGATATCTATGGAAAAGCTTGTCTCCTTTCTCACAAAATCACCCAGGTTTAGCCAAGGGAAATCCTAATGTTCTCCAATGTTTTTCTCACTACAGATACACCACCAGTAACTACCAGCAGTTCCTTGCATTGATATTTGCTGTCTCTGAAGTCAATAAGGATTTTCTTCTGCTCCCCAACATCACCCTTGGCTTCCACATCTACTGCCATTACGAGAGGGAGATATTTATTTCCTTAAACAGCCTCTCCATGCTCTCTTCACGAGGCCAAGTGGTTCCAGGGTACAAATGTGACTATCCAGACGCTCTGCTCTCTGTCATTGGGGGTCTCAGCGCCAAGTCCTCAAGGCTGATGGCCTCCATCTTCAGCATTCTTAAGGTCCCACAGGTAAGAGACCTCAATTGGATACACTATAAAATAGACAAAGATCAAAATATACACAGAGAAGCCAAAAATGAAAGTACTTTTGGGGGGCATATAATAAGCTTGTGACTCTTGGATTATTCTTTATTAAAGGGTAGCCATCATTTTAGTGCCATTTATTCTCTGTATCGGATTGTTTGTTTTTTCTCTTGTCTTCTGACAACCAATAAAAATGGCCAAGAAGGGGAGAAGATGAAGTTTGCCAGTCAAAGTGAGTCAGCCTGACTGGAGGGCCATTAACCACACAATGGTCACTACTTAAGTCAGCATAAAACTTTTACTTTGTCTTTGAAAAAAGAATCTCTTTTTCTCTAGCTCGGTGTTGGCTTTGAGTTCTCTCAGGGAGAGAGAAGAGTTTATCCTTCCTTCATCCGGATGAATCCCAAGGAATCTCCTCAGTATGTGGGTTTAGTCCAGCTGCTCCTGCATTTCCAGTGGAACTGGGTTGGTCTTCTGGCCCCTGAAGATGACAGGGGAGAAAGTTTCATTTCAACTCTGACACCAATGCTCCAGGAGAAGGAGATCTGCCTGGCCTTCACTGAAAGGTTGAAATTGGATGATATGCAAATCACTCTGAAGAAGTTAATTTTCAATTTCCCTACTTTGTCTAAAACAGAAGTGTTTATTATGTTTGCAGACTCAGCTGTTACTCTCAATGTAGCAGGGGCAATATATTATTTTGAAAAAATCAAAAAGGTATCAATAAGGAAGGTTTGTATCCTCACTTCCCATTGGAAAATTGGTCAAAAAGAATCAGAACAAACATTGCGATATATAAAGTTCTTTCATGGGGTCTTACATTTTAGGGACTACTCCGGGGATGTCTCTGAATTCACCCACTTCCTCGTGTCCTTAGACCCCTTGAACCCCCAAGGAGATGTCTTTCTCCTTCTATGGTGGGAATTTGTCTTTGGCTGCAAGTTCCATAAATCAGGAAAGATCCCTCCAAAGGGGGAAAAACGATGTACAGGAAAGGAGAATCTGAAGAATTTGCCCAATTACACTTTTGAAAAAAGAATGACAGGAGAAAGTTACAATATCTACAATGCCGTTTATGCTTTGGCACACGCTTTACATGCAGTGCATGGATCCAGAGTTGGACCATCCATGATGAGGCTTGGAAAGAGGATCTCAGATGTCCAGTCATGGCAGGTAATTTCTGTGGCTTTTAACTTAGTCCACATAGATTGGAAGCTCCCCATATGAATCTCTTCAGTTCCTGATTAAGTGTCTGTGTGCTCCCATACCAATTCATCTGAGACCCTGCCCTTTTTTTTTAGTTTACCCTTTGTTGTGGTACTCAGGTCACTGTGTGAAAAGAGCTTCTGATTAATAATGGATGGAAACTAACCAAGGAGGAAAGCAACCAAGAACTGAGGAGAAATTTCTTAAGGAACAGTTTATCTTTAGAAGTCGTGAGTGCCCCATTTCTGGAGTCATTTAAGGAGAGACAGGATATCCACTTGTCTAAAACTGTAGAGGGTCTGTTGCTTGAGCAGGGGGTTGGACTAAACGACCTCCAATGTCCCTTCCAATACTGTGATTCTGTTTCTATGACAACCACAGCACAGAGCAAGATTCAAAGTGATCCTAATGGGTTCCTGGTCTGAAATTCACCAGAATGTTCTGCATCAAAGGCTAAAATGTTGGACCTCTCTGAATAGTGACCAACCAGGTCAGATGCTTCCTTCCACATGGCCCAGTAGATCAAACCTGGTTCCTGCCTTCTGCTGCCTTTGACAATGAGCCAGAGAAAATCAGTGGAATTTTCCATGGTTCCAATAGAAATGATTTATTCATTTCAAACATTCATGTATCAGTTAAGAAGGCCTTGGGCCAAAGGAACTATTGGAAAGTGCAAGTAGCCAAGTATCACCAAAGGAAAATCCTAAAATTAAATTTAGATTGTGGAACTAAAATTCTTGTATTTTGATGAAATTTCAGTTGGAGGTCATGCCCAGTGATAAAGGGGAAATTTTTAGTTTCAAAGTTAAATACACCTGATTCCTCAGATCGCCACCAAAAGATGGAACTAGCTTCTCAAATATAAACCCATCTTCTCAAGATGGCCATTATGTGATGATAGAAGCAATGATGTCTCATTGAAAGCTCTAGCCCAAATACTCCAATTTCTGAAGGTCTTTTTTTTATTTCAGATTCTTCCCTATTTGAGGAATGTGCAGTTCAACAACAGTGCTGGAGATGAGGTCTCCTTCTCAGAAGATGGACTGGGATCTGCTCGTTATGATCTTCTCAACTGGGTTCTCTTCCCCAATCGATCTTTTGTCCCCATGAAAGTTGGGCAAGTAAATCCTGAGGCTCCCCCAGGCCAGGATTTCACCTTTAACTCTGATGGAATTGTCTGGGCCACAAAGGTGAGCTGCAAGGAAATATTATAAATTCAGGGAAAGATTCATTCTCTTCCTGAGATGCAGAACATCTTTCTAACTTGAAAAATAATAAATTGTGTCAGAAATCATGGCAGTCATTTGGTGAAAAATCTGCTTTGCATTAAACACATTTGATTTGTGTCATTCCACAAAGGGTTAAGCTTGGGAACAACATCTGCTTGAAATGCAGGATGAAAGTTGTTGTAGCGCGGGAATAACGAGAGGCACAAGCAAGCTAGTGACAACAGCTCTTTAATTCAGGGTGAGACTTCAGCAAAGAACACAGGCAACAGCCCTCCTTATTTACAGTTCTGAAATAACCATTAACCAATCACAAACATTCTACCATTCAAATCTCCTGCACAAAACGGATACATACATAACAAAAGTACAGCAAGCAACAGGATTTCCATGAACTATTGATGCTCAGTAGTATCCTCATGGTTCTTTCTTTTATAATCACTGTAGTTCAGTCACAAGCCTTCCTCCACATGGATCTCAGTTCCCATATCCCATGTCCATGGAGGGATAAGGAATTCCACTGGCCTGAATCCCCCAGGAGCTGTTCCTGGTTTCTGATAGACGGTGGTAATGTATTTCTTTAGAAGAGAATCTTCACATAGAAGTAGGAACAAGAAAGGGAAATAGGAATGGGGGAAAGAATGAATGTAACATGTTCAATACTTAGGACATCTCAAGTGTTTCTCTTTTCTCTTTCAGAAGGAGCCCTTTGCCAGGTGTGGAAGGAAGAGGTGCCATGCAGGAGAGAGGAGAAGAGTTCCAGAGGGAAAGCCGGTTTGCTGCTACCACTGTGACGCTTGTCCAGAAGGGACCATTTCTAATCAGACAGGTAGAGCAGACATCAAATCTAAATCTTCCAAAATCAAGGAAGACATTAAATCATTAAATCAATTGTTTTTGTTATTGTCATTTCTGATGAGATTGACATCCACTCCTACTTTTCAGCAGAACCTTTCAGTAAACTGCCCTGGCCACAGAGGACACCTTTCCTAATCCTCAGCAATCTCTTGTAGGAGAAATTTAGGCACAATTTGTGAATCCCTAACATGCATTTCTACTCCTAATCTAATATCCAACATGTAAAACCAACTTCCAATTTTTTCCTGAAGAAGTGGTGTATGTGGTTAAGTATTAATTTATGTCATTTAGAGTGTGATTTTTCCGGCAACTCTATCAACCTCTGAGGAAATAGACCTGCCAGAGAAAGAGGAGATCCATCTATATATGTCTCTTTGGTAGATCAGGAGGGAGACAAAAAAAAGACTGAATGAACACATTTGAAGTACCAAGCAGAGAGGTTAAGGCTATCAGGTTAAGGGAGAATGTACACACCAGCAAAACAGCAGAATTCACAGATCCAGATCTGCCATTCTTCTGTAGGTTCCGTTATAAAATGGGAGAAAAAAACAGGCAGCAATCTCAAATTGAAAGTTCCAATTAATGGACAGCTGGAACTGAGTAAATGCTTGTCTCTGGCTAATCTATCCCTAGGATCATCATAAATAAAGGATGATTGGCTCTTTTTGAAGTCCCATAAATTGCAGTGGCATATTTCATTATTCCCTTGGTGGGTAGATCACCAGCAGAAAGGCAACACTCATGTCTTCTCTGCAGGAGGGATAATGGTAGATGCTTCTGAAATTCTTAAATAGACTCTTGATTTCAGATGCCGCTCACTGTGAACCCTGCCCAGAAGACCAATATCCCAACAAGGACAAGGACCAATGCATTGCCAAGAAGATCCACTTCCTTGCCTATCAAGACACCCTGGGATACATTTTAGTTTTTCTTGCTCTTTTCCTCTCTGTGATCACTTCTGCAGTCCTGGTGATTTTCTATAAACATCATGACACACCAATCGTCAAGGCCAACAACCGAGACCTCACCTACATCCTCCTCATCTCCCTCCTGCTCTGCTTCCTCTGCTCCTTCCTTTTCATTGGTGAACCAGGAAAGTTCACCTGTCTCTTCCAACAATCTGCCTTTGCCATTCTCTTTTCCCTGGCAGTTTCCACTATTTTGGCAAAGACTGTCATGGTGGTTCTGGCCTTCATGGCCACCAAGCCAGGGAACAAGACAAGGAAACTCTTAGGAAAACCACTGACCAACTCCATTCTTTTAGCCTGTCCTCTGGTCCAAGCCCTTCTTTGTGTCATCTGGCTGATAACCTCCCCTCCGTTTCCCAACATGGACTTCCACTCCTTGTTTGGAGAGACTGTCTTGGAATGTAAGCAAGGCTCAGCTGTAATGTTTTATGGTGTTCTCTCTTACCTAGGATTTTTGGCCCTTGTCAGTTTCACAGTGGCATTTTTAGTTAGGAAATTGCCTGATAGTTTTAACGAAGCCAAGTTCATTACTTTTAGCATGCTGGTCTTTTGCAGTGTTTGGATCTCCTTCCTCCCAACCTACCTGAGCACCAAGGGGAAGTCCATGGTGGCTGTGGAGATCTTCTCCATTTTGGCCTCTGGGGCTGGTCTCTTGGCTTGTATCTTTTTCCCCAAATGCTACATTATTCTGCTGAGGCCCAATCTGAATTGCAGAGAAAATATAGTAAGGAACAAGAATTTGTAACTAATGCAAGAAGTGGTCTCATTTATATTTGTCTTTGAGGCATGTTTAGAATGTGATTTTTTAAAAAAAATTAAAATAGGTTGAGAAGGAGGAGGAACTTGTCCATTAAAGAATTCCTTATCAAGTTCTACAACTGGTTACAATTTACCTGTGGTGAGCAACTATCATCTAGTCTTTGTTTATCGTGCTTTCAAAATGTGCTCAGTGATGTTCAGTGCCCTGATCTGAAATCTTGTTTATTAAGATGTGTTTATTATTACAAGAAATTTTCTGATTTTATTCCTTTTAATTTAGTTCATCTTTAAAGTTAATATTTTAAATGGATGGGTTCAATATTAGTGCTGCTAAGTAAACATGGTTGTTTCTTTAGATATTTGAGGCTTTATAGAATTCCCTACACCATTCAATTCTTTTTGAAGTGGTAAAGTTTAAATCCTGTTCGCATCCAGGTCTGCTGTACTTCCTCATCAAGGTCAGGCAGAATTTCCCTTAGATCAGGGATGTCAAATTCATGTCGTCACTTCAGTATCACATCATGTATCGGGACTTTTCCTCCTTTGCTCAACTGAGCATGGGAGGAGCCAATGTGTGATGCATCTGGCCCGCAGGCCGGGAGTTTAGTGCCTTACATGGATGAGCAAAGTATGTTATAACTGTATGCAGTACATTAATCATTTCTTGTGACATTTCAGTTTTTTTACTTTCTTGATAACCATGATGCTCTGTGAGATCTGTGTACAAAGAGATTCTACACAGGAATAATTCAACCCATGCCCAGGATCACAATCAAATGTCCTTAATTGCAACACTCTCTACATGGGGCTCCCCTTGAGGAGCACCCGGAGGCTCCAACTGGCGCAGAGTGCGGCCGCGCGGGTGGTAATGGGAGCGACATGGCGTTCCCATGTAACACCCCTCCTGCGCGAGCTGCACTGGCTCCCGGTGGTCTTCCGGGTGCGCTTCAAGGTTCTGGTTACCACCTTTAAAGCGCTCCATGGCTTAGGACCCGGGTACTTGCGGGACCGCCTACTACCACCAATAGCCTCCCACCGGCCAGTATGCTCCCATAGAGAGGGGCTCCTCCGGGTGCCGTCAGCCAAACAATGCCGACTGGTGGCCCCCAGGGGGAGAGCCTTCTCTGTGGGGGCACCTACTATCTGGAACGAGCTCCCCCCAGAGATACGGAGGATCCCGGATCTGCGTACCTTCCGCCGCACTTTAAAGACCTTACTATTTCATCAGGCCAGCTTGGCCTAATTTTCCCCCTCTTTTATAAAAGATTTTTAAAATTTTAAATATCTTTTAGTATTTTATATATTCAATTTTAAATTGGTTTTAAAAGTTTGGGGTTTTAAATCTGTCGGGGCCAAAATTATTTAATTTGATTTTATTCTATTTTTTAAATTTTGTATTGTATGTGTTTTTATTGTTTGGCTGTGCACTGCCCTGAGTCCTTCGGGAGTGGGGCGGTATAGAAATCTAATAAAATTAATTAATTAATTAATTAATTAATTAATTAATTAATTAATTAATATATGTTCCCAATAAGGTCATCCAGGGCATGAGCGTCATCCCAGCTTCCTAACTAAAGTCAGGAGCCATTTGCCAATCACACAGTCCTGTGACATTAGGTCAATTAAAGGTGACAACAAGCACCTTGAATGGTGACTTGGAGGAATGTGGGAGCCACTGCAGCTCATGGAACAAAAGTCTATCCTGGGTGAACGTAGAAATGTCCAAAATTGTGAGCACCACTTCATTTTGGAGCAGCTGCAGTTTCCAAGGGGTCTTCAAGGGTAACTCCAAGGGGAGAACATTTCAGTAGTCCAGATGGGAAGTGAACAAGGCATGACTGACTTGGAGCAGGACCACCAGCCCTGGGTAGAGCACAATTGGTATGTGGATTATAACATCTCCATTTCCATCAGATGGCATGTGAGGAACAGAAACATAGGAGAAATGTGTGGAAATTGGCCCAAATTGGCAAACTTGAAATCTCTGGTGTTCAAAAAAAAAAAAAAAAAAAAACTTTATCAAAATTCCTACGGGAACGTAACTAATATGTTTTTTATTAAGAGAATACTTTTTTTTTGATGAAGATAGTAACAATAGAAGGGTGGAGAAATAACAAGAGATTTGTTAATTACAAATATGTATGCTTACATCATCTATTACTTATGCATATATGAGCTTCTCCTTTCTAAAATGGAAAAGTCTGAGTGCATCCTTTGGTCTTCAAGAGTTTCTGCTATTAATTTCCAGACAGGATTTATCTAGGTTGCACCCTTAACAATAAAAACTACTGTGAGACGTGATTATTGGTTTACGGTGCTGCATTTCATCCTACTGTTGTTTTGGGAGGGAGGGGGCCTGAAGGATTAAGCAGTTGTAATAGCCACACAAGCATTACAAATAGTCCTTATTGAGCAATGATGATGAAAAAATAACTTTGCAACCTATCCACATTGACAACATTCACAGGTATGTAAAGCATACAAAAACTCAAGGCATAATTGTTGCAACGGTTTCACTTCTCAAAAACGTCTGGCATGATTTTTGGAAACAGCCACCAGCAACCCCATTCAATTGTGATCAGCTGGAAAATGGTGGCCACTTCTGTAATTCTGCAATGCAGCCATGTGACCAAGTGACCCATTCTGCTGCCCTCATGTAGTCTATGCAGCGTTGCAGAAAGTGCTCACGCTGGGTGGAGTTTCAGGTGGGTGTCAACATCAGTGATTTTTGGCCTATGGCAGTGGTTCTCAGCATGTGGTCCGCTGACCCTGGGGTGCCATAACATCATAAAAAGGGGTCTATGAAGGCTTGAAGAAATGTTATGATTTAAATCTTGAGTTAAGTGTTGGAGAGTGGTAGCCACGGTCCATGGTCACAAGAGATATTTGAAGGGGGGCCGTAGTAACGACAACGTTGAGAATCACTAGCTTATTAGCTTGGTATTTGGCAGGGGTTGAGTTAGTGAAGTATTTAAGCATTCTTTAGGCTCATATTTAAGCATTGTTTAGGCTCATTGTTTTGGCTAACCCCACAGTCAACTGTGAAATGCCTTCCAGAGCCCCAGACATTGAGGTTGCTCTGCAGCAGGAAGGTTGGTACAGTGGCAACTATCCCAACTGGTCCTGTGAATGAATCTTCAAAAAAAGAAATTCATACCTGGCAATTTGGGGAGCAGCACCCCAAAAGACCAAAAGAGACCCAGATGACAATTGCTACCCTTAGGCTACAGCAACAGAAATTTGCAAGTCTTTCCAAAAAATTGCAGTTAATATCCTGAGATGCTTCCTCAAATTATATTTCTGCCTTGGGCCACTATTCCCAAGTATCCCTCCTATTATCTAACCAAACTAGGTGTCAGCCTCCGCCTTTATATTACTTACTTGCTCGGCTGCCATTGTAATGGGGGGAGGGGGGAGCTGTCTGGATATTTGGGAGGAGGGAATTGAGCTGGTGGAGTAAATGAAGAAAGTTTTTCCTCAGCGTTTCTCTGCAGCTGGGAAGGGCACTGATAACCAGTCAAGGTCAACCGTCCTGGCATACCAGGAGGATGGAGCCATTGGAAGCTGCACCCCATATGACCCCTTGGGGGGATGTGGATTGGATAATCCTGACTGAACCATTGCGGGGAGGGTTTGAAGGATGCTTTCTATATGCGATTTTCGCACTTATTGCCTCAGACCTTGATTTTCTTTGGTTGCATTCAGTTCATACTCAGTAAAAGTACCTTTCTCTATGAAAATGGAGTCGGGGTTTTTCTTTCTTGAGTACTGAAAGGAGGCATACCTGACACTAGGGCATAAGCCAAAATCCATCTTGTGTGCAGGGGTCACTTTCATGTAGGTCAACTACACAGCTTCCCCATGACTCCATCTGCTCTGAGAATTACAAGAGACACAAACATGTTTTCCATTCTGCTGCATGAAGAGAAGCTGTTGCTAAGGGGATAGGACAATGGCTCTTCCCTGCAATTATCAGAAGAACAGTCATTCTTCATGCATCCCCTGTGGATTTCCAGACACAAAGATCTTCCAGGATAAAACCTGCTTTAAAAAACATCTCTGAGTTCACCAGATGGGGGGCAGAACGTGTCACCTTAGCCTGTCTTGCAAAAAGCTCATTCCTGGGTTTGAAGAGTCTCACATGCCTTTGTTTCCTCCATGGTCACAGCCTAAACACAGGTAAGAGGAAGCACTGTTGATATAAATTTGTCCTGGTGCCATCCAGGAGGCACAGGTGGTGTCTGATCTGCTAAAGAACCAGTGAGATTTCAGGAGCAACCTTCAGATCAGTTTCTGCATAAACCTTGATTTCTGTTCTAGGAGGGAAGGAGATAAGAATGACCGGGCAGGAGTCATGCTACTGATGATGCTTCTGATGCTCTTCTGGCTCCTGGCTCCAATTACATCAAAGAGACTGCAAACAATATGTGCGCTCAGGGATTATATCCAGTTAGGAAAAAACTACATTAGGCCTGGTGATCTCATTATTGGTGGGAATTTGCCCTTGGGAACTACTTTAAAATCTCCTGTCCCAGACTTTAATGCACTGAATCATCTTCTACAGAATACGTAAGTTTAAGCTGGACAGGAAACATGGAGATAATTATTATCTTTACTTTAAATTCAGGGACTTGTTTCAGAAATACTTCTTCTAGTATTCACACTGTCCTGATGTGCACATTTTGTGCTTTTCTCAGTAAATTGGCAAGCTCTTAATATATCCTGGAATTCTCAACCTCTTTATCTGATGATAAACAACAAGATGATAAACAACAAAAATGAAGAGTGAAGCTGTGCTGGCCTAGTGAAGAAGTCAAATTATAATATTAATCTGAATAATTTGTGGTAGAAAATTCAAATAAACGTTCAAGGTGTTACAAAAATCCCTCTTGGCAATTGGAATCAGCATTGCTGATGAATAATAGCCTTCAATAAATATATGAGGTGACCTCCCACTGCAGTCCTGTGCTCAACAATGTTTACCACACCCGAAGAAGCTGCTCCAAGAGAGACTTTAAATAATTACATTGAAAGCGGAGCATTTGCAAAGGGTTACAGCCATTGCAGCAAAGCGAATATGGCAGGGATGATAGAGTATAAAACAGTCCATGATATCTATGGAAAGGCTTGTCTCCTTTCTCACAAAGTCATCCAAGTTTAGTCAAGGGAAATCCTTTGAAAAAACCCAAACCCAATAAAATTTGGGAGTTTCTGCCCCCTAAAGTGCCCCCAAACAGTGAAGCAAATTCTAGAGACATGCACAAGCTTTCCTGTTATTTCTCCAAAGTTTTTCTCAGTACAGTCTCATCATCACCAGTAACTACCAGCAGTTCCTTGCATTGATTTTTGCTGTCTCTGAGGTCAATAAGGATTTTCTTCTGCTTCCCAACATCACCCTTGGCTTCCACATCTATGGCCATTTCCAGAGGGAGATATTTATTTCTTTAAACAGCCTCTCCATACTCTTCTCACGAGGCCAAGTGGTTCCAGGGTACAAATGCGACCTGCAGGACACTCTGCTGTCCATCATTGGTGGTCTCAATGCCAAGTTCTCAAGGCTGATGGCTTCCATCTTCAGTGTCTTTAAGGTCCCACAGGTAAGAGAATTCTCTAGCATACAGTATGGAGTAGACAAAGATCAAAAGCACACACAGAAGCCAAGATGAAGCTAAAAGTAGTTTTTTGGGGGGATGGGGAATATAATGAGCTTTTGACTCTTAGATTATTCTTTATTAAAGGGTAGCCATCAATTTAGTGCCATTCTCTGTATCAGGTTGTTGGTTTCTTCTCTTGACTTCTGATGTACCACAACCAATAAAAATGGCTAAGAAGGGAAGAAGATGAAGTTTGCCAGTCAAAGTCAGTCAGTCCGACTGGAGGGCCATCAACCACACAATGGTCACGACTAAAGTCACCATAAAACTTTTACTTTGTCTTTGAAAAAAGAATCTCTTCTTCTCCAGCTCGGTGTTGGCTTTGAGTTCTCTCAGGGAGAGAGAAGAGTTTATCCTTCCTTCTTCCGGATTAATCCCAAGGAATCTCCTCAGTATGTGGGTTTAGTCCAGCTGCTCCTGCACTTCCAGTGGAACTGGGTTGGTCTTCTGGCCCCTGAAGATGACAGGGGAGAACGTTTCGTCTCAACTCTGACGCCAATGCTCCAGGAGAAGGAGATCTGCCTGGCCTTCACTCTCATTCTGAAACCTGATAATTTTGAAATCACTCTGAAGAAGTTTATTCTCAATTTCCCTACTTTGTCTAAAACAGAAGTGTTTATTCTGTTTGCAGATTCACTTGTTACTATCACTGTAATAGGGGCGGTAATTTTTTTTGAAAAAGTCAAAAAAGTATCATTTTGGAAAGTTTGTATCTTCACTTCCCATTGGAAACTTGGTGTGGACAGACCTGAATACACATTGCAATATATAAATCTTTTGCATGGGGTCTTGCATTTTAGGGACCACTCCAGGGATGTCTCAGAATTCAGCCACTTCCTCCTGTCTTTAGACCCCTTGAACCCCCAAGGAGATGTCTTTCTCCCTCCATGGTGGGAAAGAGTCTTTGGCTGCAAGATCCATAAATCAGGAAAGATCCCTCCAAAGGGGAGAAAACAATGTACAGGAAAGGAGAATTTGCAGAATCTGCCCAATTACACTTTTGAAAAAAGAATGACAGGAGAAAGTTACAATATCTACAATGCCATTTATGCTCTGGCACATGCGTTACATGTAATGCATGGATCCAGAGTTGGACCGACCATGATGAGGCTTGGAAAGAGGATCTCAAATGTCCAGCCATGGCAGGTAATTCCAGTGGCTTTTGACTCATGGCTTTTGAATCATGTTGTGATAGAAACGACAATGTCTCATTTGTAGCTCTAGCCCACATACTCCTATTTCTAAAGGTCTCTTTTATTTCAGATTCTTCTCTATTTGAGCAACGTGCAATTCAACAACAGTGCTGGAGATGAAGTCTCCTTCTCAGAAGATAGACTGGGATCTGCTCGTTTTGATCTTCTTAACTGGGTTTTCCTCCCCAATCGATCTTTTGAACCCATAAAAGTTGGGCATGTAAATCCTGAGGCTCCCCCTGGCCAAGATTTCACCATTAACTCTGATGGAATCATCTGGGCCACAAAGGTGAGCTGCAAGGAAATGTTGTAAGTTCATGGAAAGATTCATTCTCTTCCTGAGATGCAGAATATCTTCCTAACTTGAAAAATAATCAATTGAGTCAGAAATTATGGTAGTTATTTGGTGAGAAATCCACTTTGCATGTTACACCTTTGAGGTCAGATTTGTTTCATTCCACAAAGAGTTAGGCTTGGGAACAACATCTGCTTGAAACACAGGATTACAATTACAATTACAATTACAGTAAGCAACAGTGTTTTCCATGGACCATTGTCACTTAGTTGTATCCTCATGGTTCTTTCCCGAAATACTCAGCTGAACAGAGGTCTTTGGAAAAAATACAGAACTACTCATAAAGCATACTATAAGTTATATATAACCCTATAATTAGATATATAGATACCTATATCTATATTTATATTTATAGGTGTATAGATTAATTAGACCTAAACCTTTATATATAGTGTTGTTATTGTTGTTGTTGTTGTTGTTGTTGTTATTATTATTTAATTTTTAGTGAGATTCACAGCCTTTGAGGCTGGTTAATAGCTCAGCAGCTCGAGTCCTAACCAAGGACCTAGGAACTGTTAAGGTATCGTCAGAGGATGTAAGCTGTTCCGAGTAAGGTGGTTTTTTTGTAAAGTCAAAATGTTCAAGTCCGGTAAATTTAGAATTTCTAAATAGCGGGGTAGCCCTTTGGGTATTGCTCCAAGGGCTCCAATTACAATCGGGACAACACATGATTTCTTTTTCCACAGTCGCTCAACTTCAATTTGCAAGTCCCGGTACTTTGTGATTTTTTCTTGCTGCTTATCTTCAATCCGTGCATCACCAGGTATTGCAATGTCAATGAACCATACTTTTTTCTTTTCAACTATTGTTATGTCAGGTGTGTTGTGGACCAAGTGCCTGCCAGTCTGAATTCTGAAGTCCCACAAGATCTTGAGTTTCTCATTCTCTAAAACTTTCTCAACCTGATGTTCCCAGTGGTTTTTGATGTACTCAAATCCAAACTTCTGGCACAATTTCCAGTGAATGATCTTAGCAACACGGTCATGGCATTGTAGGTAGTCAGTTTGTGAAATTTTGCTGCACCCACTGATCAGGTGGTCGACTGTCTCATCTTTCTCATTGCAGAGGCGGCATTTGCTGTTGGTGGTAACATATTGAATTTTTGCCTTCATGCAGTTTGTGGCTAGGGCTTGTTCTTGAGCTGCCAAAATAAAGCTTTCTGTTTCTTTTTTCAGTACTCCTGATCTTAACCAATTCCAAGTTAGTTTCTGGTCAGCTTTGCCTTCAATACTTTTCAAGTATTGGCCATGCTTTTCCAATTTTCTGCTTGCTGCTCAATTACTTCTTTCTTATATTCTGCTTTTGTTTTAGTTGTCATTAAAAGGCCTCCTTTATTTACTTCCTTAATCATTGGTTCTTCACTTTTCTGGATGTAATCATTCAAGCTGGGTTTTTCTTCTTCCACAGTCTGCTTTACTTTTACAAGTAAGTCCTCGACCACCCTCTGCTCTTGGTAAATATAATCGGTCAACATCACTTTTAGGGTGCAAGGTATGATTTATTGTCATAAGCTTCCTTGTTTTTCTGTCCAAATTGTCTAACTCCATCTGGGTCCAGTCAATTATTCCTGCAGAGTATCGAATCACAGGTATAGCCCAGGTATTTATGGCTTTTATGATGTTTCTGTCACTGCGTCAAATTTGGGCTGAATTAGAAAATTGCTACAGGCCTATCTCAATTGAATCTTCATGTTTACTCATGTCTGAACTCCATGGTTCGAGATTGAAACCCGGTGAACAAATTGGAGGACATTTGACCAAACTGAAAGGTCTGAGAACAGAATTGAGAGAAAGAGGCCATAACATTGAAGATATTCAAATGATCAGCATCATTATTAACTCTTTGAATTATGAATGGAAAGATGCTGTTACAAAAATTAACCAAGTCCCTATTGCTCAACGCACAGTGGACAATGTCTGTAGACTTTTAATTGAAGAAGAGGCATTCATGTTGGCCACACCACACTTGAGAGGACCACCCGCATCAAGAGCTCCAGCTAGGCGCCCCTTCTGAGGAAGGACCTATGCTCCAAGGATGCCAAGATGCAACACCTGCAATCGTGTGGGACACGCCACCTGGGATTGTCCCCAACGAGTTCCAGCTCCCGTCACGTACCAGCCCAGAGGAACAGATTCCAGAGGCAGAGGCAGAGGCGGTAGACAAGGTCGTCGTGGTCCCCGGCATGATCCACAAACTCCACTCGCCACATTGGCTTTAACCAATGATCCACAATCTCAACCAGAGTATGACAGACGACTCCTGTGGACTTTGGACAGTGGTGCAGCATTGCATGTTACCTACAGAAAGGAACTTTTCACAGAGATGCACGAGCCTGAACCAGAACTACGTGAACTTTATTCTTTTTCAAATCATCCTTGTCAGGTCAAAGGAAAAGGAACTGTTTATGTTGAAGAGCTCGATGCATTGATTCCTGATGTTTATTACATACCAACAGCAACCAGTAATTTGCTTAGTCAGTGTCACTTGTCTAGAATGTTAAAGTTCCAGGTTCACCACCTTGAAAAAACAAGTTACATAGTTAAAGATGGAGATATTGTTGCTGAAATCATATTAATTGGTGGTGTTTATTACTTAAAGCCAAAGCCTAAACCGCAAACACAGGCAAGTATGCAAACTCCAAAAAGGGAATGCACAGGCCCAGAGAGAGATGCTCCAGAGAGAGATCCTGTTGCTATTCCTAAGGGTCCTAGAGCCAACAAAAAGAGAATTGGTAAACAGGTTGCTCAGAGCAAGCCTGAGGTTCCGCATAAAAATGTTAATGTTGAGAATTCACTAACTGGTAAACCTTTGCATTCCAGGTGTATCCACAAATGGCATAGAAGATTGGGGCATGCCAGTTTCCGTGTTCTTAGGAAGATGCCGGAGTTCGCAAAAGGTTTGGATCTAAAGGGGTGTAAGGTGTTTTTGGATTGCGCTGTATGCAAGAAGGCCAAATCCAAAGCAGCAGCCATTCCCAAATGCGCTACACGCCTGTCAACATGCATTTTTGATTTGGTTCACATTGACATAGTTGGTCCTTTCCCGCCATCATTTGGTGGTAGAAAATATTTTCTAACAATTGTTGATAATTACTCTAGATATGGATATGTATATCCTATGAAAGAAAAATCAGAGACTTTTTAGATCTTTAAAGACTTTGCAACCCTTGTTTCTACCCAACACCAAGTTCGCATCGCCAGAATCCAGAGTGATCGTGGTGCCGAGTTCATGTCTCAGCGTTTCCAGGACTGGATGCGTAAGAATGGAATTATTCATCAGACTTCACCCCCTTACACACCGGCTCATCATGGAGTCGCAGAACGAAGACAAGGGGTCCTGCAAACCATGATGCGTTGTCTCCTAGAAGACGCCAACCTTGATATGATATACTGGGGTGAAGCTATCAAGTATGCAAATTACATTGTAAACCGTACTTGGAGCAGTGTAACAAATCAGACTCCTTTCTTCATGTTGTATGGCTACAAGCCCGATCTTAAAAACATTCATATTTTTGGTTCATATGCTACGGTGAACATTCCCTTAGCTCAAAGAAGAAAAGGAAGTCCAGCAGCAAAGAGACTGAGATTTATGGGTATTGATGATAACTCAAAATGGAGCAGATTTATTGACTCTAAACATGCAATTGTGATTTCCCAATCTGCTAATTTTGAAGAAGATATTGATTGGTCCAGGATTCATTCCAATGATCCTGGAGTTTATTTTCCCAGAGATGATACTGCTGATGCTACGCAGATTGATGATCAAGATTCCACTGATTCTTCTCAACCCGATGTTCCGTCTTTGCAAGCCGCGGATGCTGACGCTAGCGACGAAAGTGAGGACGAGGACGAAGAAGAAGAAGACTGGACAGTTGTCCCGAGACGTTCCAAGAGGGCCACAAAAGGAATCCCTCCACAACGATATTCTTGGCAACTGACAAAAGCACCCTTGCCTTTGATTTGCAATGTTACACTTCCACCTGATAATTTCATGCAAATCAAGCAGCTCCCTGATTCAGAGCAAGACAAATGGTATGATGCAATGCAGGTTGAAATGGACAGTCTAAAGAAACTCAAAGTATTTACACCTGCAAAACCTTCAGCAAACAAAAAGATCATTGGCACTCGATGGGTCTACAGAATCAAAAAGAAACCAAATGGTGAGTCATTGTACAAAGCCAGACTTGTAGCTCAGGGTTTCGCTCAACGTTATCCTGAGGACTACACAAATACTTACTCACCGACAGTCAGAACTGAGGGTGTAAAAATTGCTTTAGCAACTGCAACTATCCTTGGTTTAGAAGTTTTCCAGTTTGATGTTGACACGGCTTATCTACATGCAGACCTAGATGAAGAGATCTACGTGAGAAGTCCTCCAGGATTCCGACAGCAAGAAGGGGATACCTGGTTCCTAAACAAAAGTCTCTATGGTTTGAAACAATCTGGTTTAATGTGGTACTTATGCCTTACTGACAAACTAAATTCAATGGGCTTTATTAAGTCCGAAACTGATGAGTGCGTGTTCACAAAAAGATCTAACAATGCATATGAGATAGTTCTTGTTTATGTTGATGATATTGTTTATATTGGTCCAAATAAGCAAATGAGTGAAATTTTTGCCAAAGCTTTGCAGAGATTCTTCACATTGAAATCATTAGATCACATTAGCACTTATTTAGGTGTTCAGATTGAAAAGACACAGAAGGGGTTTAGTCTTTCACAAGAAGATAAAATTGAACAAGTTTTGCATCATTGCAACATGAAAGATGCTAACACAACAAAGACACCCATGCAAACAGATTTTCACAGCTTGACACAAGAAGAAAGTCCTGAGTTCGAGGATCAAACACTTTATCGTTCAGTCATTGGGTCACTGTTATACATTAGTAGTTGGACCAGACCCGACATTGCACTTAGTGTTAATCTCTTATCTCGACACGTAGGTAAGGCAAAACAGTTTCATTAGACATGTATTAAGAAATTACTGAGATACCTAAAATACACCAAACACATGAAGTTATTGTTAGAACCAACACATACTGATTATGCAGAATTATGTTGTTATGCAGATTCTGATTGGGCAAGTGATAAGAAATCACATAAAAGTACTTCAGGTTATATGATGTTCTTAAATGGATGTCCTGTTTATTGGCAAGTACGTAAACAGAATTTTGTTTCTTGTTCATCTACTGAAGCTGAATATGCTTGTGTTTCAGATGCATGTAATTCTCTAACTTGGTTTGATGCTTTAGTCACAGATATCTGGACACACCCGATCCGACCGATCACCGTGATGGAAGACAATGAATCGGTGGTTTATATTTCTGAATCTCATTTTACAGGTTCTAGGTCCAGACACATTGACATCCATTATCAAAACATAAAACATTTAGTGAAAAAAGGTTTTGTCAAAATGCAATATGTATCTACACATGATCAAATTGCTGATATGCTCAACAAACCACTTCCAGCAGCTCAACACGAGTATCTGCGTGAGAAGATGTGCCTTATTTGATGATGTACTGATATTCGCTCAACTGGCAAAGAAGGGGAATGTCACTGCGTTATTTTATTTCCCAGCTGAGCTTCATTATTTCTGGACTGTCAGACTCTCCGTAGCTTTGCCAACTTCTTATCAGTAAGCTACTACGCATGTCCATCCACCCACATTCCTTCACACACTCTTTCCTTTGTTCTCTTGCCACGGGTGCCGGTTGCTGAAAGGCAGCTGGCCCAAATTACTTCCAAAACGTAACAATTTACTTTTCTTAGTTAGTGAGGTGTTTTATTTTCTTTATAACAAATAAATGAGTTTTATTAGAAACCTTTCTCGCGTTTCTTTTCGGAATATTGCAAACAAGGATAAGCCTCGATTCATCTCCTCTAAACCAGGGTAATTAGTCCCAGAGCCAAACATGGGATTAATAAATGCCCTGACAGTTTCCTCCACTCAGTTTGGACATTAAAATCTTACAAATTCACCGAATGTACTTGGCTGAAGTTAATTCCTTGACTTTATTATGCATTAAGTCAGAGGCCTCTAAAATCCCCAAGTACTTGTAGCCTTCTTCTGATTTTACTGCCTTTATCATTTCCTCATTCTCTAGTTCTATTCCATCCTCTTCTATGATCTTGCCTGCTTTGGTTGCTATTGTTGCACATTTGTCAATTCCAAACTGCATACCAATGTCTTGGCTGAATTCTTTTGTGTTTTCAATTAATAAGTTCAATTATTGTTGTTGTTGTTGTTGTTGTTGTTGTTGTTATCCATACTAGAAGGTTTGAATTAACTACAGCTTGTAAGATGATCTTGACAGTCTGGACTGGAATGATAAGAAAGCAGATGTGCAAGAGAGAGAGATTGAATTGTTAACTTTGTGCCACATCTCAATTTCTATTTTCTCTGTTTTGCCTTTTTACTTACTTTTCTGACCTTTTTTGAAGTACTTTGTTTTGGATTGGTTTTGTTGGAACTCTTCTTGGCTTTTTTTCTTCTTCTCTCTCTGCATGATTGGAAAAGAAGTGGCCTATATAGAATTTGGATTAAGACAAGAAGAGCCTGAAGAAATTTTGTTTGCTTTTTTTTTTTCACTTTTACCTTTCTCTTTGCTCCTAAAATTATTATTTTTTTGGTATATTGTTTTTGAGGGGGTGATTGATTCTTTCCCCCCTCCCTCATTTTTAATTTTTTCTAATCTACCCAATGGGGAGGATTAAATATTTGGATTACAAATAAACCATAAGTGGATTACAAATTTATCTTATACAGTGTCATGAAGAAATTTACAGCACATCTGCATCCAACAGCAAGTCCATTAACGTCAGAAACACAAAAAATATCAGAGTCGATGGAGTTAAAGAATTTTATGCAGTCACTACATGATGATTTGAAACAGGAAGAAACAATATGGTATCATCTTAGAATATCCCAAATTAGAGAAGCTTCATCTATCTCTCACCCACCAAAAGAAAAGAGTAGTATATATTAAAGAATGGGTAAAATCCAAGCAAATTTATTCCGATGAAGATGGAAGAATCCTAATGGTTGAAATAGTAATAAACCAGAAACAAACATTGCTCATGGTAATCTATGCACCAAATAATAACCAAGAGGAACTCTACCATAAACTACATGGGAAATTAATAGAGACAAGATATGAAAACATGTTTAGAGGGTCATTTTAATGCAGTGGTGGATAAGAAGAAAGTCTACACAAGCAAATAATAATAATAATAATAATAATAATAATAATAATAATAATAATAATAATAATAATAATAATAATAATAATGATAATAATAATAATAATAAAAATAAAAATAATAAAAATAAGAAGAAGAGAAGAACATTACCAAATACATTCCTGGAGATGGTACAAGAACTAAACTTGCAAGATACGTGGAGACAGCTAAATTCGAAAAAGAATCAATACACCTTTTATTCAAACCCTCCTAAATCATGATCATGGATTGACATGATTTGGATGAACCCAGAATTGGGAAAAGACATAGAGGAAATAGAAATTACGACAAATACCTGGGCAGATCATAACCCTCTGGAAGTGAAATGGAAAGGCATGAAAAGAAGAAGATGGACGTTGAACCAAAAAATCTTGAAAGAGAAAGCCTATGTCCAAATGATAGAAAAAGAGTTGAAACTATTTTTTAGAGAAAATAAGAAAGAGCAAACATAATTGCAAAACCTGTGGGATACCACTAAGGGATACATTCGAGGACTATCGATAGAGTACGTAGCCCAAAGAAATAAGGAAAGGAGGCGACAACAAACTATACTCGAGGAAGAATGTAGGAAAGTGGAGCTAACATTACAAAAAGAACCACAGAATGATAAAATTAAAGAAGAAAGGGCTCTAGTCAAACACAAAATAAACTTATTGGCACAGGAAGAAAGGGCACAAAATATAAAAATGGTGAAACATTTTTTTTTTGAACATGCAAACAAACCAGAGAGATGGCTGGCCTATGAATTAAAGAAAGAGAATGGAAATCTACATTATCAAACGGAAGGAAAAAAAAAACATTACACTTTTTTTTGAGGATTTGTATAGTCAAGAAGATATATCGGAAGAGAATATAAAACTGTATTTAAGGGAGAAAGCACTAACTACAATACCGGAAATTAAAAGAGAAATGCTGAACGATAAAATAACCTTGATGGAATTAAAAGAGGCAATAAAAAAAATAAAAATAAATAAAACACAGGGACCCGATGGACTTCCCGCGAAACTATACAAAAATGTGCAAGAACCATTGGAGACAATTCTGCTGGAATTATATAATGAAGCCTTGGCAGAAGCCAAATTATCAGGAACCTGGTCCGAGGCATACATCACATTAATATTAAAAGAGGACACAGACCACCAACAGACTAAAAACTGTTTTTACCAATTTCGCTTCTAAATGCCGACTATAAAATATTTGCTGCCATAATTTCAGAAAGAGTCAAAAGAATATTAAATGAAATCATTCAAACAGATCAAAATGGTTTTCTACCAAAAAGGCAAATTAGAAATAATACAAGAATGGTAATGAATGTTTTGGAATTTTATGAGGGGCACCCCAAGAAACAAGGAGCTTGATATTTTTAGATGCGCAAAAAGCCTTTGACAACCTAAATTGGCAGTTTCTTATCCAGCAGTTAAAAAATATGAATTTGGGGGGAAATTTTGTGAGGATGATAACTGCAATATATTCTACTCAAACAGCAAATGTAATATTAAATGGGGAAACAACAGGGAAAATCAACATAGCTAAGGGTGTAAGACAGGGATGCCCATTGTCACCTCTACTCTTTATTCTATTGTTAGAGATATTACTAACACATATTAGACAAGAACCAGGAATAAAAGGAGTAAAAATTAAAAAAGAAGAATATAAACTACAGGCGTTTGCGGACGACTTAGTGTTCTTTATAGAGGAGCCTCTGGAAACTGGAACAAAATTAATACAAGAAATAGAAGAATTTGGCAAAGTGGCAGGACTTAAAATAAATAAGGATAAAACAAAAATAATAACTAAAAGACTTACTGAAAGCCAGAAAAGTGAACTGGAGAGGAAATTGAAAATATAGATAACTAAAAAGGGTAAATATTTTGGAATTTGGTTGATGGCAAAATGCTCCTCAATAAAAGAGGATAATTATAGTAAATTGTTTCATCAAATAAAAAAAGATTTAGACACCTGGCGGAAACTACAACTATCATTAATAGGAAGAATTGCCACAATCAAAATGAATATATTACCAAAAATTTTATATCTATTTCAAACAATATAGATTTTTTTTTTTTGAAGAGCTGAATAAATGTCTGCAAACATTTTTTTTTTTGAAGAGCTGAATAAAGTAATAACTAAATTTGTCTGGCTAGGGAAGAAACCCAGAATAAAATTAAAGCTATATTACCAAGCAGCAGCCCTAACATGTAAAGGATTGGATAAATTTTAAAAAAACAAGAGGATATTGATATTGGAAGGACATGATTTGCAATTAGGGTGGCATGAATTGATCTGGGAAGGGAAAAGTAAAGTACATACATATTTTCAGAGACACCAGGTGAGAGAAGCACTTTTATATGTATGGAGGAAAATAAAGAAAAACCATTATACTCTTTATTATATATAAAGAGTATAATGAAATATATAATAAAGAATTGAGATATCTGATTGTGAATGTATTAATAGCGGCTAGGATTGGAAAAATGAGAAAATACCAATGCAGGATGAAGTTATTAAGAAAATAATGGAATGTGCTGAAATGAGCAAATAGACATTTGAAATTGGAGAACAAGAAGATAAACAATATTATAAAATATGGGACCTATTTTATCAATGGCTAGATAAAAAAATATGGAAATGAAATATGGTAGAGATTTTCACAATATAAGATTTGTAGAACTATGTGAAGTATAACATATAGATGTATGACTACTGGATAGATTTAAGAGGATGAAATGAAAGTTATAATAAAAATTAGAATAAGAAAATGGTTAGAAGAAATTACGAATCATCGAATTCAGTTAAAACCAGAATTATTTCTATTAGGGATAATAGTAAGAAAATTCAATATATCATATTGCATGTAACAACAGTGGCCAGAATTGACTATCACAAAACTGGAAACACCCTCTGAGAGAATGGTGATTAAAAAGGTGATAGGTTGCACTGAGATAGACAGGTTAACATTGGAATTAAAAGAAAGAGGAGAATTGGAATATTATTTAGTCTGGGAAATGTGGTAGAAATGGCTAGAGAACAGATGTAAAGATTAAATATGAAGGTAGCTAGAGAGAAATATTAAAGATAATGTATATAATTAAAGGAAGAATAAGGAATGTTATGTATGTTATGTATGTATGAATATTATCAATGCTGGAATGCTGAAAAAATTGTAAATGTGATATAAAATGATGAGATATGTTTAATAAAAACAATACACACACACACACACACACACACATAAAAAATTAAAATATCGGGTGTTTTCCCGCATCATTATAAATAAGTTGGTTAAAATATTTAAAATCCTGGTTAAAATCCCAGCTTAAAATCTTCTAAAATTCCTTACAGAGCACTCTGCAAGGTCCTTTAAAACCTCAACTAAAATCCTACCAGTGACTTTAAAAGTTTTTCTTAAAGCAACATTTCGACAGGCTCACACCCTATCCTCTTCAGGGTGTAATATATATATATTATTCGGGTTTTCTCCTGCATAAAATTGGAAGTGTCTTGGCGATGTTTCGATGAAGTCTCATTCGTCATCTTCAGGCTGGTGTTTGAGCACGAAGCCAAAAACACCAGCCTGAAGATGACGAATGAGACTTCATCAAAACGTCGCCAAGACACTTCCAATTTTACGCGGGAGAAAACCCAAATAACCAAAGACTTACATACAAACACCCGCGAAAACCTCTGCAGGCTGTGATCCCAGTTCCAATCTCCCACGTCCATAGGTCTTTCAGGAATTCCATTGGCCTGAATCCCTCAGGACTGTTCTTGATTTGTGATAGACATTGGCAATCTACTTCTTTAGAAGAGAATCTAAACATAGAAATCGGAATAAGGAAGAGAAATGGGAATGGGGGGGGGCATGAATGCACATGGTTCATTGGTTAAGTAACTTCAAATACTTCTCTTTCAGACCATCCCCTCTGCCAGGTGTGGCATCAGGAGGTGCCATGCAGGAGAGAGGAGAAGAGTTCCAGAGGGCGAGCAGGTTTGCTGCTACCAGTGTGATGCTTGCGCAGAAGGGACCATTTCTAATCAGACAGGTAGAGCAGACTTTAAATGTTAATCTTCCAGAATCCAGGCATTCATTAAATCAATATATTTTTGTGATTGTGTCATTTTCGATAAGATTGACATGCAATCATATTTTTCAGGAGAACTTTCAGTTTATAGATCTAAACTGTCCTGGCCACAGAGGCCACCTTTCCCAACTCTCAGCAAGGATAGTTTGAGGGCACAATTTATGAGTCCCCCAACATCCATTTCGGCTTCCAGTTTCACATCCAATTGGGAAACCAACTTTCAATCTTTTGAAAGTGGGGTATGCAGTCTTTTTATTATTCAGAATATGCTCCTTCCTTCAGCACTATCAACCTCTGAGGAAATAGACCAGCCAAAAAAAGAGGAGACCCACCTATTTATGTCTCTTTGATACAGCAGGAGGGAGGGGAAAAAACTGAACTAACAGATTTGACCTACAAAGCAGAGAGATTAAGGCTATATGGTTAATGGATAATGTACACAAAAACAAAACAGCAGCATTCCTGGATAACAGATCTGTCTGTCTTCTTTTTGTTCCATTATAAAATAGCGGAAAAAACAGGCAGGAATCTCAAATTGAAAGCCTCATTACTCATGGAGGTACAGAGTTAATGGATAGCTGGAACTCAATCCTTGTCTCTCACTAATCTAGTCCCAGGATCATCATAAATGAAGGATGATTTGCTCATTTTGATGCCCCATAAATAGCACAGGGGATTATTTCATTACTCCCTTGGTAGGAAGGACAATAGCAGAAAGGAAACTCTCATATCATTTATGCGGGAGGGACAATGTGCATGGTAGTTGCTCAAGAAATTCTTAGAAAAAACTTTTGATTTCAGATGCAGCTCACTGTGAACCCTGCCCAGAAGACCAATTTCCCAACAAGGACAAGGACCAATGCATTGCCAAGAAGCTACACTTCCTTGCTTATCAAGACACCCTGGGATACATTTTGGTTTTTCTTGCTCTTTTTCTCTCTGTGATCACTTCTGCAGTCCTGGTGATTTTCTATAAACATCATGACACACCAATTGTCAAGGCCAACAACCGAGATCTCACTTACATCCTCCTGGTTTCCCTCCTGCTCTGTTTCCTCTGTTCCTTCCTTTTCATTGGTCAACCTGGGAAGCTCACCTGTCTCTTCCAACAATCTGCCTTTGCCATTCTCTTTTCCCTGGCAGTTTCTTCTGTGTTGGCAAAAACTGTCATGGTGGTTCTAGCCTTCATGGCCACCAAGCCAGGGAACAGGACAAGGAAACTCTTAGGAAAACCACTGACCAACTCCATTGTCATAGCCTGTCCCCTGATCCAAGCAGTCTTTTGTGTCACCTGGCTGGTAACCTCTCCCCCATTTCTTAACTTGGACTTCCACTCCTTGTTTGGAGAGACCATCTTGGAATGTAAGGAAGGCTCAGCTTTAATGTTTTACATTGTCCTCATCTATCTAGCTTTTTTGGCCCTTGTAAGTTTCACAGTGGCATTTCTAGCTAGGAAATTGCCTGATAGTTTTAATGAAGCCAAGTTCATTACTTTCAGCATGCTGGTTTTTTGCAGTGTTTGGATCTCCTTCCTCCCTACTTATCTGAGCACCAAAGGGAAGTCCATGGTGGCCGTGGAGATCTTCTCCATTTTGGCCTCTGGAGCTGCTCTCTTGGCTTGTATCTTTTTCCCCAAATGCTACATTATTCTGCTGAGGCCCGATCTGAATTGTAGAGAAAATATAGTAAGAAACAAAAATGTCTAACTAATGCAAGGAGTTGCCTCATTTATATTTGTCTTTGTGGCATGTTTAGAATGTGATAAGATTTCTAATAAATGATGACAGAAAGGAGGAATTTGTCCATAAAAGAATTCCTTCTGAAGTTCTGCAACTGCTTACAATATTCCAGTGGTCAGTTTTTTTCTTTTTTGTGTTTTCAAGGTGTCCTTAGTGAGTTCCAAAGCCCTTGTTATTAAAGATGTGTTTATTATTTCAGATATTTCTAAGTTTATATGGATCAGGAAAAAACCAAGAATTAGATAGAAACTACTGCAAGATGCTTAGGAAAAAGTGGGGGTTACCAGATCTGAAATTGTATTTTGAGGCATGTTGTCTGGCCTGGTTAAAAGACTTGATGAACTACCAAAATAAGAGGCTACTTGAATTAGAGGGCCACGAATTAAGGTTTGGATGGCACAGTTATTTATGGTATGATAAAGTTAAAGTTAATGTTTATTTATTCATTTATTTATTTTGTCGCATTTCTATTCCGCCCCACTCCCAAGGGACTCTGGGCAGCATAGAATGTTGATTTTAGTAATCACTTTGCTAGACGTGCAATACTAAGAGTTTGGAATAAATATAAAACAAGGTTCTATACGAAGTTGCCTCTTTGGGTGTCCCCACAAGAAGCTTTTTTAAGAAAATAAATGGTGGCAAAGACAGACTGCTGGACGTATGGTAAAATATTATCTTTCAACTCTGGTGAAGATACATTAAAGTTGAGGGAAGAACTTGAATTGGAAGGTTATGTTTGCCATTGGTTTACATATCAAGAACTGAAAGAATAATTTAAATAAAAAAAAAAGTTGTGGGTTTGATTTTGCTAAGAATGAATTGGAAATCTTACTGTGTGGTAGTGATGAGCATATTATTGCTAAGATTTATAAAATGTTATTGAACTTGAATTTGGAAAGTGACCATGTAAAACATTGTATGATTCTCTGGGTAAGGAATTTTGGATATAATGTGATGCTTGAACAATAGGAAAATATGTGGATGAAATTTACACTAAACTGTAATTAAAAACAAAAATTTTATAAGATCATGTATCGCTAGCATTTAACACCGGATAAGTTATGCAGAATGCATAAAGGCATTTCAAATGAATTTGTAAAGGAATTTACAAATTCCTTTTATAGTGGAGATGTGTTAAGAAATTTTAGAGTAAGATTCATACTATAATACAGAATATTATTAAAAAGAAAATAAAAATGAAACCAGAAACTTTTCCTTTGGGTTTAATGGAAAAAGACTTGGAGAAAAATTTTGATCTTATATATGTTGACAGCAGCAAAACTATTGTACGCACAAAAATGGAAGGACGCTTATGGACGAATGGCTACAGAAGCTGATGGAGTTGGCAGACATTTCCTAAATGTCTAAGCTGGGACAGGCCTGACATTCTGTCCACCAGCAAGGCAAGCAAAGGCATTATGCAACCTGTGGTCCCAACTGGAGAGCCATAGATGATGCTTCCTAAATCAGAGGCACTGCCCCTCCAGGAGAGATTGATTTTTTTTTCCTCCCAGATAATTATACAGAGAGCACAGTCCTGCCCTGCATTGACAGCAGGCTACAGCTTGTGGGCCCCTCTTTGCAAACTGCACACCTCAGTCCCTGGAATTGATCAGCAAACTGAAGCTCTGGATTGGCTGCTGCATGGTGGGAACAGAAGCTGTCTGGCCCATGTGCTCACCCTTTGCATTGAACCAAAGTGGGGCAGCTCAAAGGGAGTCAAAAGGCCATCATGATCACTCCTGCCACAGCCTGGGGAATCCAGTTTGCAAAGAGGGGAGCATCAACCATAGCAGCTAGGGAGGGGTGAATGCCATGGGTCAGCTGGGGTGAGGGGGCTGGGATGAAGTGGATGTAGCCAATTGTCCTAGACTACACAGTGACCATGTTCACAGGTCTATAATGCATAAAAAATGATGTAGTTCCATAAGTGATGGGACAGATTCGCTTAGCAAGCACTTCCAGCATGATTTTGGTAGCAGCCACCAGTGGCCTCATCCAGTTGTGGTCCCTTGGAATATGGTGGCCGCTTCTGTCATTGCACCAGGTGGCCCTGTGACAAAGTGATTCGTTCTGCTTCCCTCTGGCTGTTTGTGCAGCATTGCAGAAAACTCTGGAGATCCAGCGAAGGTGAAGTTTCAGGTGGGGGTCAACAACGGTGATTTCATTTATTTATTTTATTTTCTGAGTGCAGAACATCTTACATTAAAAGGAGAAAATGTGCTATTTAAAATGGGCCTATTGATCTAAATAAAAAATAAATAAAAAACTATACAATCAATATAAAAATTAAACGCAGAAGGAATTTAAAACCCTTATGTGACATTATACAGGCTGTCCTCGACAGTTCATTCAGTGACTGTTCAAAGTTACAAAGGCCCTGAAAAAAGTGACTTATGACTGTTTTTCACACTTATGACCATTGCAGCATTCCCATGGGCATGTGGTCAAAATTTGGGCCCTCGGCAACTGGCTCATATTTATGATGGTTGCAGTGTCCCAGGGTCCTTGTCAGATGTAAATGCCTTATTCCCTAATCTGTAAATAATGTATATATGGGATATCAGGGGTTAACTTATTCTTTGTTTCCTAATGTATTCATAATTCACCACTCCCATCCTTGACTCCGCCCTTTGTATATATAAGGAGCCACCCTCACCATTTCCCTTGCTTCTATCTGTAAATATTCAGTGAATATAGAATGCCTGTTAAGATTAAAGAGAGATATATTTAAACCTCTAATCTTTATTATCATTATTGAGTCTGATCCTAAAAATATTGCAACAAATTGGTAGCAGAGGATGGTTAATTGACTCAATAAATAATTAAAAATGTCTAAGAAAGATAGGCCCAACACCAGGGCCTACAGCAAAGAAATAGAAACTGAACAAGAAATAATCAACGAATCCACAAACGCGATCTCGAGAGAATCCGAAGAATACACCACAGAAGAAGAAGAACTAATAAATGGAAATAATGACCAGGAGGAAATCGAAATAGAAAATAACGAACTCAGGTCAGAAATATTAAAGATATTAAAAAGCCAGAAGAATGATGAAAGTCTCATCGCGAATCTCCAAGAAATGCTGAAAAACAGCGGAGCAGCGAGAGAGAAAAACATCGTCAAAGAGAAACCCAAAGACCAAAAAACTGTGAGTGATATGACTACAGAGAAAGTCGTTATGAAAAAGAAAAGATGTGATGCCGCGCGAAATTTTGAATGGCAGCCATCTTGGTTTCAACAAGCCTCCAAAGGGAGCGAAGCAGAGCCAATCAAAATGCCCAGTTCAAAATTTCTGGCGCGAAAAACGTTATCAGACAACGAAAGTGAAAAGGAAGATTCGAAATCTCCAGAAGAACCCGAATCAGATAGCGAAGACGATTTTACCAAATCCCAAATAAAATCAGCAATGAAGACGCTTTTTGCTGCATTTGGGCCAAAATTAAAAATCTCCAAAGCGCCAACGAAGAAGCAAAAGAACAAGCCGATACCCCAAGACCTACACGCTCCCATCCTGACTTCGAGAGCGACGACACCCGAGCCCAGAGAGCCATGCCGATTCCGCCCCACGCCGCAGACCGGATCAAATATCAACGCACACAGGAGAAAGAGAAGAACAGCCGCCGCCATCAGAACTCCTAAAACCGAGCCAGAGACCGACTCATCTGAAGAGGAGCAGAGCGAACGAGCTGAAATGGAGAGAACCTTCCACGACGATGCCAAAGAAGAAATGAGCAACGCGCATGTGCGAAACCACGTAGACGGTCCGGAAAGACTTGAACTGGCCAGAGAACCGCGCAGACTCGTTGCGAGCATCCCTATGCCGTTTTGCAATTTCCTGCACTTGCGAGATCACGGACTACCTCAGGTTGTAAGTAATGGACAAAATAATGTGGGAAACTTACCCAGTGACTTCCCAAAACTTAGAGTTGATGGCATTAACTTGCAAGAGTGGTATCAACAGCTCCAGGTTGTCTTTATGAAAGAAAATTTACTATTCTTTATCACTAGTCCTCCAAGAAGACCTTGGACTTTAAAAATAGATTGTTTACATCACAGGGCATTCTTCTTAATAATATCTAGCGTATCTCCTGCAATGTATCATAGTATCAAACCAAACCTAACTGTCTCAGAAATAATTCAATGCATGTTTAATCTATTCCACAGCGACAGTGTAGCTACCACTACGAGAATGTCTAAGGATTTCTTTTCTTCTAGAGTAAAACCAGGGGTTTCCATAAGTGAGCATTTGATATCTCTAAACAAAATAAGAGCTGAGCTGCATCTGAGGGGGGAAGTGATTTCAGATCAAACAATGAAAAGTGTTATTATCAATTCACTTGATTCATCATGGGATAGTTTTATGTCACACTTAGACACCATCAATCTAGGATATTTATCCATAGAGAGTCTATCTAACAAATTGATAGCTGAAGACAATTCAAGAAAAAATCGTTCTAGCAATCACACAGAACACAAATCTTTTAGGAAGGTAGCTTTCCAAGAAAAATACAATGAAACTTTTAAATGCTACAATTGTGGGTCCAGGGAACACAATAGAAGAGACTGTCCCAAAATATCAAAGGAGAGACATAGGCCAGAATATAGAAGCAGATACAATTATAGACAGTCTTCCACAGATAGATATAAATATAGAAGCCCACCAAATTACAGAGAGAGTAGAGGGGGTAGAGAAAATTCAAAAGAGAGAAAATCTGGTTCACTGAATGGACTAAATAAACAAGTCAGCACAAAATAAAGACAGACACATTAACAAAAAAGGAAGCAAGATATTTGCATGACAACCATAGCAAACCTGAAAGAGCTATTAGAAACAATAGAAGTCAAATACCAGGTAAATACAGAGATTATATAATGCATATGGATGGTGAACAAATAACACCTAATACATATGAGGAAGTATTAAAACTCCCTTATGAAGAAAAGGAAAAATGGGAACTAGCTATGAAAAAAGAGATGGAAAGTTTGCAAGGATTAAATGTATTCACACCTGCGACCGCACCTAAAGATAAAACAATCATAGGTACTAGGTGGATTTATAAAATTAAGAATCTAGAAGGAGGCAATACTCTATACAAAGCCAGATTAGTTGCACAAGGTTATGCACAAAAATATCCGGAGGACTATACTGACACATACTCTCCCACAGTGAGAACAGAGAGTGTTAAAACAGCTCTGGTAGTGGCATCAGCACTCAATCTTGATGTATTCCAATATGACATACAGACTGCGTACTTACACGCGAAACTAGATAAGGAAATATATGTAAGGGCACCACACAGTCAATACACTAATAAGAATGAAATCTGGCTATTGAACAAAAGTCTATATGGGTTAAAACAATCTGGCAAAAGATGGTATGATTGTTTGGTAAAAGTACTTAAGACCATGGATTTTAACGCTACCACCGCTGATAACTGTTTCTTTGTAAAAAAAAGTGATGATCACATTGAATTCGTGTTAATTTATGTAGATGATATTTTATATATAGGAAAACACAAGGAAAGAAGAGAAATCTTTGTAAATAAGCTAAACGAACATTTTTCGTTGAAATCTCTAGGTAAAGTAAACAAATACCTTGGTGTACAAATTAACAAAACTAGAAGGGGATTCAAACTCACTCAGAAAGATAAGATTATTGAACTTCTAAACAAATGCAATTTAAACAATGCTAAACCATGTGACACTCCCATGCAAACTGATTTCCTTAGAAACAATGATGAGTCTTCCCCTGAATTTAAAGACAATACATTCTATAGATCACTCATAGGTTCACTTCTTTATATATCTAATTGGACCAGACCAGATATTGCATTACCTCTCAATTTATTGTCAAGACATGTTAGTAAACCAACTATGTATCATTGGGAAGCTGTCAAAAGAATTCTAAGATATCTAAAAAGTACATTAGATTTTTGTTTAGTATTAGAACCTAGTAATGACAAAGAGCCAAAACTTACTTGTTACGCAGATGCGGATTGGGCTGGAGATATATCATGCAGAAAGAGCACTTCTGGTTATATTTTTCTATTAAATAACTGTCCAGTTTACTGGTACACTGGTAAACAAGAACTGGTAGCCACTTCAACCACAGAAGCGGAATATGTTTGTTTATCCAAAGCTGCAAATAACCTTGTATGGTTTAATGATTTGATTTCAGATGTCTGGAAAAAACCTGCTTTACCTTTTGTTATGCATGAAGATAATAAAGCAGCCATTGAAATATCCAGATCCGATGCCATTGGACAAAGATCCAGGCATATAGATATAAAGTTTAAACATGTGAGACAATTGTCTCAAGATGGATTTATCAAAGCAGTGCATTGTGATACCTCTGAACAATTAGCTGACATATTAACGAAGCCTTTACCTTCTAAACAGCACAAATATTTAACTTCAAAATTATATGTCTCATATTGTCCTGAATCTGAATGTAACTGGTGTTGTATAGCGAACCGGCATTTAGAGGGGGATTTGTCAGATGTAAATGCCTTATTCCCTAATCTGTAAATAATGTATATATGGGATATCAGGGGTTAACTTATTCTTTGTTTCCTAATGTATTCATAATTCACCACTCCCATCCTTGACTCCGCCCTTTGTATATATAAGGAGCCACCCTCACCATTTCCCTTGCTTCTATCTGTAAATATTCAGTGAATATAGAATGCCTGTTAAGATTAAAGAGAGATATATTTAAACCTCTAATCTTTATTATCATTATTGAGTCTGATCCTAAAAATATTGCAACAGTCCTCTTTTCTGACTTTCCAACAAGCCAGGTCAATGGGGAAGCCAGATTCATTTAACAACCATGTCATTAACAGGGGGGCATGGATCTAGTTCACAGGTGGTCACAACTACATCCCATGGACTCTGTCAACATTCTTGGGATCAGCCGGATCAAACTGTTCCTAAATTACTGCAAAAGTCCTTTCCCCAGCCTTCTCCATAGGATCCACTCCATGCTTGGCCTCCAACTGGGAAGAGATCCAAGCAATTTTATCAACCAGAATTCCTCTGTGAGTGTGAGAAAAAAAAATTCCCTCACAGTTGCTGTGCCTATTAATGGCCTTTGGCTTAGATAATTGAATAGGCCAATCAGAGTGCAGCTCCTGATTTTGAATCTCCGGGGCTTCTTCTATGCCTTCCCTAACTGTCACTAACTGTCACTAACTGTCAGCATATAAGGAGCTGCTTGCCAGCAGGCTAAACCAGTTCGGGATCAGAGGCAGAGCTGAAGTCGCCAAAGCCTCTCCCTTCTGAGGAAGAAAGGCCCAAACTCCAATCGTACAGGGCGACTGGAGAAAGAGCTGACAAGATACTCAAGGAAGAGACTGACAACGGATATTCTGTTGAATAGGCTTTGTTTATTTTCCTAAATAAAACAGTTTAGTTTAAAAATCTTCGTGAGGCTCATTTATTTAATAGATTGTAAACATATAAAGTTACGGTCCACCATCTTTATAACATCCTGTGAGGCCTGAAGGAAAACCTACACATGACCCTTACCCAGAAGGTTCCAGATCATCTTTAAAAAGGCCACGGTGTCACTCAGTGTTATAAGAAGTGCAAAAAGAATGGAGAAATATTGACATTTTGAGGCTTGTAGTGCCATGAGGTGGGCCTTAATAGAAGCTCTAGCTCAGGTATGTCAAACACAAGGCCCCTCCCACCCCAGTCCACACACAGGAGGGGACGAGTGCACAGGGTCCAGCAGCGTCTGGCAGTAGTCACAGCCCATGCTGGGCAGGTGGGTCCAAGCACTGGGACTGCCAGGTTGGCCCTCCAAGCAAAAGGGGGAGGCAGAGCCGTGGGGGGAGGCACGTGATCAGGCCTGCTGAATGCACCAGGTGGCTGCCCACTCACTCACCCACTCTGTCCCACCATTTGTTTTTGCTTGCCCATGGCCATCCCAGCTGGAACAGGGCAGGCAGATGCATGGCCCCCTTGCAGAACAAACCTCATGCCTTCCCCCAGGCATCTGCTTCCACCTGCTCCTGTTGCTTCCACCATGGGGCGCAGCCTGTGCTGTCCAAACCTCTTCCTCCAGCTCCACCAGATATGTGGGATGAGCCTCCCACCCACTTCCCCACCCACAATGGCCCCAGTATATGGGAAGGGCAGGGAGACCCATCCCCAAGAGGCAGCCGGGATGCCCCTCCCTACTCTGCCTTGCCTGAGCCCAGCCCCAGAGCTGACTTACATGCCATACACCAACGTACTTTGGAACCCCTCAGCCAGGCCACCCCCGTCTCACCCCCTGCCTTGCCTTCAAGCAGTGGCACCAGCAGTAGCAGAGCCCTCCAGCAGGAGCCCCACTGTCCCTCAGCCCTCTTCCCAATCCAGAAAGCCCAGACTGGGCAAGGAGAGTGAGCCTGGAGCAGGAGGCAAGTGAGCCCAGGGAGCCCCTTAGGGAAGTAGGGCACGGCTGTGGAGTCCTGGTGCCCTGGGAGCTCAAAGGTCAGATGACTCATGCTGCCATCTTTGCACCCCCCGTGTGGCCCAAGAGGGTCTTTGAGTCTCCTCCGGTGGATCAGCCTGGTCCCACCCCCCAACATGAGGGACATCTAGCTCGCCATGCCCACCCTGTCCGCACCCACCTATCCACCCACAACCACACAGCCATGCCACTCCCAGCTCCCCTAAGGGCAACAACAATCCTGATCTGGCCCTCAGTGAAATGGAGTTTGACACCCCTGCTCCAGCTCACATTCATGATTTAAATTTTAAATTTGGTTTTAAATTTGAGCCGAAATTATTTAATAATTTTAATTATTTTTAACAGATGTCTGTCTTTGTGCTATTAATAGGCTGTACACCGCCCTGAGTCCTTTGGGAGAAGGGCGGTATAGAAATTTATTTATTTATTTATTTATTTATTTATTTATTTATTTATTTATTTATTTATTTATTTATTTATTTATCCTATCCAAGGCCTCAGTAGCTTTCCTATTCGAGGTAGTGGCCAAGGCCTCAGAGGGATCACACAGCAGAGCCTGGGGTATAATCCTCACTTCCCTTTGGAACCCCATCAGTCACTAAGAGTGGACTGGTCAAATAGATCCGGCCTCCCTGCAGAGAGGGGCAGCAAAATAGAATCTCAAAGTCATGATCTGGCCAGGACAAAGGGGACCAGGATAGCTCCTCCTCAGATCCCATTGGAAGTAGTCTGTTTTGAGTTGAGCCATGAATGATGGTGGCCATGTTGAAGGGCCTCTAAGACCTGCCCTGGGGATGGCAAATGGACATCTCTCAAGACCATAAGTCTGGGGAACCCCACAGTCAACTGAGAAATGCCCTACAGAGCCCCAGATATTGAGGTTGCTGTGCAGCAAGAAGGCTGGTACAGTAGTATTGATTCCAATTGGTCCTGTGAAGGAATCTTCCAGAAAAGAATTTCAGACCTGGCAATTTGGGGAGCAGCACCCCAAAAGACCAAAAGAGACACCCGGATGACAATTCCTACCCTTAGCATACAGCAACAGAAATTTTCAAATCTTGCCCCCAAAAATGCAGTTAATATCCTGAGATTCTTCCTCAAATTCCATTTATGCCGTGTGCCACTATTCTCAAGTAGCCCTCCTATTATCTTTTCTGCAGGAGTCACTTTCATGGAGGTCAACAACACAACTTCTCCATGACTCCATCTGCTCTGTGAATTACAAGAGACACAAAGATGTTTTCCATTCTCCTGCATGAAGAGAAGCTGTTGCTAAGGGGAGAGGACAATGGCTCTTTCCTGCAATTATCTGAAGAACAGATACATTCTTCATGTATCCCCTGTGGATTTCCAGACACAAAGGATAAAACCTGCTTTAAAAAATATCTCTGAATTCACCAGCTGGGGGGCAGAACGTGTCACGTTAGCCTGCCTTGCAAAGAGCTCACTCCTGGGTTGGAAGAGACTCACATGCCTTTGTTTCCTCCATGGTCACAGCCCAAACACAGGTAAGAGGAAGCATTGTTGACATAAATTTGTCCTGGTGCCATCCAGGTGGCACAGGTGGTGTCTGATCTGCTAAAGGTCCAGTGAGATTTCAGGAGAAACCTTCAAATCAGTTTCTGCATAAATCTTGATTTCTGTTCGAGGAGGGAAGGAGACGAGACTGACAGTCATGCTACTGCTGTTGCTGATGCTTTTCTGGCTCCTGGCTCCAACTACAGCAAAGAGTCCAAAAACCATCTGTGTGTTCAGGGGTTATATCGACTTAAAGGAAAGCTACTATAGACGTGGTGATCTCATTATTGGTGGGAATTTGCCCTTGGAAACCATTGTAATGTCTATTGTCCCAGCCTTTGATACAATGAATTTTCCTATTAAAAGTGGGTAAGTTTCAACTGGAGGGGAAATATGCAGATAATTGTTTTCTTTGCTTTAAATTCAGGGAGTTTTTTCAGAAATACTTCTAGAGTCTGTACTGTCCTGGTGCAGTGCACATTTTATGCTTTTCTCAATAAAATAGCAAGCTGTTGAAATATGCTGGGATTCTCAATCTCTTCATCAAGAAGATGATAAACAACAAAAATGAAGAGGGAAGCTGTGCTGGCCTAGTGAAGAAGTTAAATTATAATATTAATCTGACCAGTAACTTCTGGTAGAAAATTCAAATAAAAGTTCAGCACTCTTCAAGTGTCCAGGATACAAAAATCCCTCTCAGTGTTGGAATCAGCATTGCTCATGAATAATGGCCTTCAGGAAACCTATGAGGTGACCCCCACTGTACTCCTGTGCTCAGCAATCTTTACCCCACCTGAAGAAGCTGCTCCAAGAGAGACCTGAAAGAATTACATTGAAATGGGAGCAGTTGTAAAGGATTTCAGCTACGGAAGCAAAGTGAATATGGCAGGGATGATAGAGAGTATAAAACAGTCCATGATATTTATGGAAAGGCTTGTCTCATTTCTCCCAAAGTCATCCAAGTTTAGCCAAGGGAAATCCTTTGAAAAAAACCCAAACCCAGTAAAATTTGGGAGTTTCTGCTCCCAAATTTTCCCCCAAACAGTGAAGTAAATTCTACAGCCATGCACAAGCTTTCCTGTAATGTTCTCCAATGTTTTTCTCACTACAGACTCATCCTCGGTAACTACCAGCAATTCCTTGCATTGATGTTTGCTGTCTTCCAGGTCAATAAGGATTTTCTTCTGCTCCCCAACATCACCCTTGGCTTCCACATCTATGGCCATTTCCAGAGGGAGAGGTCTATTTCCTTAAACAGCCTCTCCATGCTCTCCTCACGAGGCCACGTGGTTCCAGGGTACAAATGTGACTTGCAGGACACTCTGTTCTCCATCATTGGTGGTCTCAGTGCCAAATCCTCGAGGCAGATGGCCTCCATCTTCAGCATCTTTAAGGTCCCACAGGTAAGGAAGCTCTCTTGGATATAGTATGGAGTAGACAAACTCTCGACTTTCCAATCCACGTCTATGTGAACACCGAAACAACCAAAGCCAGTTCACTGTGTTTGGATGATCAGTGTTTGGTTTAATTCGCTATACACGGGAATCAGGAAGTGACGAGAATGCTTCATACAAAGTCGGTGCTGAGAGCAAACACCTCTCAGCACAATTTAAACAAGCCGCGCCGCCTGCACCCCACCCTCGTAATGCGTCTCAGCTGTTTGCCAGCCACTTCCTGCTCACTCTAACCAGGATATGGGATCATAACACTCCCGAAGCTACAATGATGTTGATTCATTGGCCACATATCCCCTCATCTCGCACCCGTTCTAGCATCACCAGTGGTCCATTAGTGCCTCCACCACAACCGAAACCTAGCCACCCGGTGCACATCCCCTCCTGGAATCATTGCAGGAGCGTTTTGTGTGTGTGAACGTTCTTGTGACAAGCCATGGCTGGGTTCGACACAAACATCAGAAGCATACTTAGAAGTGAAAGAGGGAGTTTTTCTGGTAGGGGGCATATAACGAACATGTGACATCAAAATGTGTTGCTGGGAGATCTTCCTAAAAAGGGCATGAGATTAAGCTTGCCACTCAAAATGAGACAACCTGACTGCTGGGGCCACAAACCACACAATGGTGACCCCTAAAGTCAAATATCTAACTTTACTTTGTTTTTGAAAAAAGAATCTCTTTTTCTCCAGCTCGGTGTTGGCTTTGAGTTTTCTCAGGGGGAGAGAAGAATGTATCCTTCCTTCATCCGGATGAATCCCAAGGAATCTCCTCAGTATGTGGGATTAGTGCAGCTGCTCCTGTATTTCCAGTGGAACTGGGTTGGGCTTATGGCCCCTGAAGATGACAGGGGAGAACATTTCATTTCAATTCTGATGCCAATGCTCCAGGAGAAGGAGATCTGCCTGGCCTTCACTGAAAGGTTGAAATTAGATGATATTCAGATTATAATGGAAAAATTACTTCTCAATTTAAAGACTTGGTCAAAAACTGAAGTGATTATTCTGTTTGGAGACTTCGATTGTAGTATCGGTGTACAGGCAATTTTTTTTGTCCAGGAAAAATTGAACAAGACAACATTGCACAATGTTTGGATCTTAACCTCCCATTGGAAACTTAGTTTGCATGAATTTGAAGACACCTTGCTATTTCTAAAGTCTTTCCATGGAGCCTGGCATTTCAGGGACCACACCGGGGATGTCTCAGAATTCAATCATTTTGTTCTGTCTTTAGACCCCTTGAACCCACAAGGGGATGTATTTCTCCCTCCATGGTGGGAAATAGTCTTTGGCTGCAAGATTCACCAACCAGGCAAGATCCTTCCAAAGAGGGAAAAACAATGTACAGGAAAGGAGAATCTGCAGAATCTGCCAAATTACATTTTTGAAACAAGCATGACAGCTGAAAGTTACAATATCTACAATGCCATTTATGCTGTGGCACACGCTTTACATTCAATGTATGGACCCAGAGCCCAACTGACCATGATGAGGCTTGGAAAAAGGATCTCCAATGTCCAGTCATGGCAGGTAATTTCTGTGGCTTCCTTAGAAAGGAAAACATATTAAAAGCAATTATTAGAAAGAGATGAAATAAGAATAATGTTTTGTTGGAAGAGTTTGGGGGGGGGGGAGAAGAGAAAGAAACCAAAGGAGCTGTCCATAAGATCCATGGAAGAAAGACCTTCGTAAAGTCCTGAAAGGCTTCAATGGTTGCCAGAGTTTCAGGAGGTAACCAGGACAGGGAGTAGATGTCAGCTGAGAGCAAAAGAACAATCTGGCTGTGTTTGAGAAAGAAGCTTCCAGAAGTCAGTAGAAGTCCTACTTGAGACAGTTGCATAACAACCTCCGTTTCCCTCAGCATATAACCCAAATCCAATTTGTAGAAAGACACTCAATTCCTTTTACCCTTGGTTTATGTTTCTATCAGTTAACATCCTGTTTGACCCCACCCAATTTGTCCAGTTTTACATTTATTGTACTGCTCAGGTTGTAGTGTGAATGCAGCAAATCTTGGTTCACCTGAGCACATAAAGCAGGACTCAAAATAGTCTTAATGGGTTGTTTGTCTCAAACACATCAGACTTTTCTGGATAGACATTGAACTTCTCTGAACAGTGAAGAGAAGCCTTTCCTTATGCTTGATGTCCATTTCATCAGACATTGTTCTTGCTCTGTTCAATTCTCAGGCAGAGAAAATCAGAGGAATTATATTCTGTTCTCATACAAATTATTTCATTGTTGCTAAAGTGAATTGATCAGTTAAAAGACCCCAGTCCAAAGTAAATATTTAAAACTACATGTAATCAAGTATTACAGGAGGAAAACCATATACGACCTCGTAGACAACCCTCACTCTGTCAAGGACCTTGGAGTACTCATCTCAAATGATCTTAGTGCCAGAGCTCACTGTAACAACATTGCCAAAAAAGCATTAAGAGTTGTTACTCTAATCTTGCAAAGCTTCATTTCTGGTAACATTGTCACAAGTAAATGCCTTATTCTTCATTATGTAAATAGTATATGATCAGGGTATCAGGGGTTAACTTATTCTTCACTACTTAATGTATTCATATTTCACCACTCCCATATCTAGCTCCACCCATTGTATATATAAGGAGCTGTATGCATTTCTTCTGTGCTTCTATCTGTGATTATTCAGTGAATATAGAATGCCTTCTGTAAATAAACAGTGTTTTATTTGAACTTCTAATTCTAAACTTATTTATTGAGTCTGATCCTGAAAATATCGTAACAATCTGGTAGCAGAGGATGGTTAAATTGACTCAATGAAATCTTAAACATGTCTGAGAGAGAAAACTGCAGAAACAAAAGAGATAGGCCCAACACCAGGGCGTACAGCAAAGAAATGGAAGCAGATCAAGAAATAATCAATGAGTCCACGAATGCAATATCGAGAGAATCTGAAGAATGCACTACAGATGACGAAGAAATAATAGATGAAACTGATGACCAAGAAGAAAACGAAATAGAAAAGAACGAACTCAGGTCAGAGATACTAAAACTCTTAAAAAGCCAAAAGAATGATGAAAACCTCATCGCGAATCTCCAAGACATATTAAAAAACAACGGAGCAGCGAGAGAGAAGCACATCGTTCCGGATAAATTTAAAGATTCAAAAACGATGAGCGATCTGCCAGCAGACAAAAATACAGCAAAGAAGAAAACTAACAGTCCCGCACAAAATTTCGAATGGCAGCCATCTTGGTTTCAACAGACCCCTAAGATGAGCGAAGCAGAGCCAATCAGAAAGCGGGATTCAAAATATCTGGCGCGAAAAGCCTTACTCGATGCAAGAAATGAAAAAGAGAAAATTTACACCTCAGAAGAATCAGACACAGAGATCGAAGAAGCTTCGATAGATATGCGAGTAAAGTCAGCAATGAAAACGCTCTTTGCAGCATTTGGACCAAAATTGAAAATCACTAAAGAATCAACGAAAAGACAAGCAAGCAAGCGAATGCCTCAAAATCTACCCGCTTCTATCCAAACGACGAGAGCACCGACGCCTGAACCCAGAGAGCCCTGCAGATACCACCCCACGCCTCAGACGATCCCAAGGATCAGCGTCCCCAACGAAAGAAAGCGAGCGCCCGCTATCACCAGGACTCCCAAGATCGAGCCGGAGACCGATTCCTCGGAAGAAGAACAATGCGAGGGAGCTGCAGCAGCGAGAACCTCTCACGACGGCTTCAGGAACAAAATGAACAACACGCATGTGCAAGACTACGCAGACAGCTTCGGAAGACATGAGGAACGGAGAGAACCATTCAGACTCGTTGCAAGCATCCCCACGCCGTTTTGCAACTTTCAACATTTACAAGATCACGGACTACCTCCAGTTGTAAGTAATGGATCCAACAATATTGGGAATTTGCCCAATGACTTCCCAAAACTGAGAATAGATGGTATTAATTTGCAAGAATGGTGTCAGCAGCTCCAGGTTGTCTTTCTAAAAGAAAACTTACTGTTTTTTATTACTAACCCACCAAAAAGACCTTGGACTCTAAAATTGGACTGCCTACACCATAGAGCATTTTTCTTATTAATTTCCAGTATATCTCCTGCCATGTATCACAGTATTAAGCAAAATCTGACTGTCTCAGAAATTATTCAATGCATGTTTAAATTGTTTCACAGTGAAAGTGTAGCTACCACTACAAGGATGTCAAAAGATTTCTTCTCATCTAGGATAAAGCCAGGGGTTACCATAAGTGAACATTTAATATCTTTAAACAAAATTAGAGCAGAACTGCATTTAAGGGGGGAGATAATTTCAGATCAAACAATGAAAAGTGTTATCATTAACTCACTAGACCCATCGTGGGATAATTATATATCACATTTAGACACAATCAATTTAGGATATTTATCCATAGAAAATCTATCTAATAAGCTAATAGCTGAAGATAATTCTAGGAGGAGTCGTTGTAACAATCACATGGAACATAAACAATATAAGAAGGTAGCATTTCAAGAAAGATATCATGAACCAATTGGATGCCACAACTGTGGATCCAAGGAACATAATAAGAGGGATTGTCCTAAACTCCTAAGAGAAAGACAAAGATCAGAATATAGAAATAGATATCACAACAGACAATCATCCATTGATAGACATAGATATAGAAGTCCACCCAACTATAGGGAACATAGAGGGGGCAGAGATAATTCAAAGGATAGAAGGTCTGGTTCACTGAATGGGTTAAACAAACATGACAATATTAACATACAACAACCAGAGAACAACGATTGGCTTATTGATTCTGGAGCAACTAATCACACTACAAACAATAAAAATATATTATCTTCATTTGTAGAAGATAAATTTGTAATTAAAGTAGCTAATCAAGAAAAGGTTCAAGTCGTAGGTAGAGGGAATATAACCTTACCTGGCCTAGGAAAAATAGAGGGGGTATTGTTAATAC